>NC_064631.1:12926418-13229449 GCF_023864275.1 Schistocerca cancellata | reverse complement strand
CGACAAGTGGAGGAAACTCAGCCTGAGCAAGGAGGCTATTGAGAGGGCTGCTGCGGAATGCTCCTGTCGCCTGTCGAACCTCACAGTGCTGAACGGGGGTCCAGCAGCTGCAACGCTGAGGGCGACGCTGAGCCATACGCCACACTCCCATAATCGAGTCGGGGCAGTACAAGGGCTTTGTAGAGCCGCAGCAGCGTATTACGATCTGCACCCCAAGTTGTGTTGCTGAGGCAGCGGAGGGCATTCAGATGCTGCCAGCACTGACGCTTGAGCTGGCGAATATGTGAATGCCGAGTAAGCCGGGAATCGAACAGCAATCCCAGAAAACGGTAAGTGTCAACAACCCTGAGCATGGCATCCTGAAGATAGGGCTCAAGGTGGGGATTCACAGTACGACGAAGACAAACGTGCATAACACAAGTCTTTGAAAGAGAAAAGTGAAGCCTATGGGCAAGGGCCCATGCCTGCGCCTTACGTATGGCGCCCTGCAACCTACGTTCTGCAACACTAGTGGTGGAGGAGCTGAAAAAGATGCAGAAATCGTCAGCACATAACGTGGGTGAGACAGACGACCCTACTGCTGCTGCAAGGCCATTAATGACCACAAGGAAAAGTTGCACACTCAATACAGAGCCCTGTGGAACGCCGTTTTCCTGGACATGAAGTGAACTATGGGATGTGCCAAGTAAAACGCGGAATGTCCGAACAGGTAAAAAATTCTGAATAAAAATGGGGAGAGAGCCCCGGAGACCCCACCTGTGCAACGTGGTAAGAATATGGTGCCGCCACGTCGTCTCATATGGTCTGGAGAGGTCGGAAAAGACGGAGACGAGGTGTTGGCGCCTGGAAAAAGCAGATCCGAGACTCGAGCAGCCAACACAGCTGTCGACTCACCATACGTTCCAGTAGCTTGCACAGAGCGTTTGTTAAACTGATGGGCCTATAGCTATCCACATTAAGCGTTTCCTTACCAGGCTTCAGCATCTGAACGATGGTACTTTCTCACCACTGCGACGGAAAGACACCATCGCCCCATATGCCGTTGAAGGTGGCAAGAACACATCGCTGACAGTCTGGGGACTGGTGTTTGAGCATCTGTTTATGGATGCCATCTGGCCCAGAGGCTGTATCGTGACACTGTGCAAGGGCGCTTTGGAGTTCCCACGGGGCGTTATACGCCTCATTGCGGCGAGAAGCAAAGAAAGTCGTTTGCCTTCCTCCTGGCTTTTAGCGCACGAAACTAGGGCGTGTAATTCCCTGACACAGAGGCCCAAACATAGTGCTGAGCGAAATGCTCGGTGATTGCATTGGCATCGGTGCATAGCGCCCCGTTGATGGAAAGCTCAGGGACACCTGTAGAGTGCTGCAATCTGAAGATGTGCCGAATCTTCATCCACACCTGGGAGGGTGAAGTACGGGAACCAATGGTGGAAACGTACCTCTCCCAGCACTCCTGTTTCCGCCTTTTGGTGAGCCTCCGGACCTGAGCACGGATACGTTTGAATAAAATGAGGTTCTCCAAAGACGGGTACCACTGATGTCGCTGAAGAGCCCGTCGACGCTCTTTAATTGCTTCAGCGACCTCTGGCTACCACCAAGGCACTGACTTTCGCCAGGGGAACCAGAACGAACAAGGAATGGTACGTTCCGCAGTGGAAACAATCGCTGTAGTCAGTCTCAACCGTCACGTCGATGTTACCGTGGGAGAGATATTCAACAATGGCAGCAGAGGAGAACACTTCCCAGTTTGCCTTGCTGAATGCCCATCTGGGCAAGCGTTCAGGGGAGCGACGCTGGGGTAGTGAAAGGAAGATGAGAAAATGGTCACTACCACACAAGTCGTCATGGACTCTCCAGCGGACCGATGGTACAAGCCCTGGGCTGCACAACGACAGATCTATGGCCGAGAACGTGCCATGCGCCACATTGAAATGTGTGGCGGCGCCAGTGTTTAAGAGGAAGAGGTCGAGTTGGGAGATGAGAGTCTCGACATCTCTGCCTCGGCCAGTAATCATTCCACCCCACAGGGGATTGTGGGTGTTAAAATCCCTTAGGAGAAGAAAAGCCGTGGTGAGTTGGGTGACAAGTGCAGCCAATTCAGTCAGGGGGACTGTACCACCTGGAGGGAGATAGACACTGCAGATGGTTATGTTCTGGGTAGTCCTTACTCTGACAGCCACTGCTTCCAATGGTGTTTGAAGGGGCACAGGAGCACTATATACAGAGGTAAGGACATACATGCAGGCTCCACCTGACACACTATTGTAAACGCTACGGTTACAGTAATAACCGCTGTATCCATGAAGGACAGGGGACTGCATTGCCAGGAACCAGGTTCCCTGGAGGGCAGTGCAGAAAGCAGGTTTCATGCTTAGAAACTGATGTAGCTCAGGTAGATGGCTCAAATAACTGCCCCAATTCCATTGGAGGATTGTACTAAGCGTGTCCTATAGGGGCATGAAGGCGATGGAAAGGCAAATTAATTCGCAGGGTCACATGCTGCCACCGACTGACGCCTCAACATCCATAGTTTCTGAGGCGATGGCGAGATCCAAGTCAGCAGGGGATGCAAAGAGCTCGACCTCATCCTCTGAAGCTGAGCTGACAGGAAGCGGTGGTGTGGGAATCACTGGGCCCTTATTCTTCTTAGAGAGCTTCCTGTTCTCTCTCTTGTCTTTGGGAGGAGGGTTCGCATGCTGGGGGGCTTTCCTGGTGTATTGTCAAGAACAGAGAAAGAGCGTGAAGCACTTCGACCAGCAACTGGTGGCTTCTTCAGCCGCTGGCTAGTGTGTTGCGAGACACTGGAGTCATTGGAAGGGACTCCCCCAAGGGACCCCTTCCGAATGAGTGAGGCCGGAGGAGGCTGTTGCTTCTCCGGCTGAGTAGCCGGAGAAGGCTGTCGCTTCTCTGGCTGAGAGGTGGGGACTGACGTTCCCAGTTGTTCGAGATGCACTGCTCCCACACTGGGTGTTTCGGGAGTAGTGAAAGATGGAGTGGCCCCTACCAGAAGTGGGGCAGGCGTAACTTGACTGCTCTGTGGGCCAACTGAGAAACGATTCTTTACAGGAACTGGTGGCGGCAGTGTTACAGTAGCATAACTCCTCAACATAGGTGTGGGGTAGAGTCGCTCTAGCTGCTTCTTTGCCTCTTGGTAAGTTAAACGGTCCATGGTCTTAATTTCTTGTATCTTCCACTCTCGGTGGTAAAATGCACAGTCTGGCGAGCAGGGAGAATGACGCTCCCCACAGTTAACGCAGTTGGGAGGTGGAGCACATGGAGCATTGGGATGCGTAGATCATCCACAATCTTGACACATGGGGCTGGCAGTGCATCTGGAGGACATGTGTCCGAACTTCCAGCACTGGAAGCATCGCTTAGGGAGCGGGACATAGGGCTTGACATCGCACTGGTATATCGTGACCTTGACCTTCTCAGGCAAGCAGTCACCCTCAAAGGCCAGGATGACTGCATCAGTAGCGATCCTAGAGACATGACAGACAAAGTGTACACCTCATCATGCCAGCTTCTCCCGTAGTTTGTCATCAGACTGTAGCAGAAGATCTTTATGAAAGATAATCCCCTGGAACATATTTAAGGACTTATGGGGAGTGACATTAACGGGGATGTCACCTAACTTCTCACAGGCGAGTAACGCCCGTGACTGTGCAGATGAAGCTGATTGTATCAGAATGGCCCTGTTCCTCATTTTGGAAAGCGACGCCACTTCCCCAAACTTATCTTCAAGATTGTTCACAAAGAAGAGAGGCTTAGTCCCCAAAAACGAATCCCCATCGGTTCTGCTGTTCACAAGGTATCGCGGTTTGCTCGTCCGCAGCCCTACATCCATCCCATGGCATGACTAGGGAAGGGAACGATTTGGGGTCATACGTCACTGCGTTAAAGTCTACCTTAGAGACGTTGGGGGTCGTTCGACCACCGGATTGAGACTTCATCCACTTCATTGCGGGTCATCCACCCCGATGCAACCCAGTCCGACCAGGGGCTCTCCCCACGGGCGCCACCCAGCCGCAGCAAAGGCCACCTGGCAGGATGGCCTTTGATGAGAGTCCCAATGCCCCAGAGAGATGGGCATTTACTCCTTGGCTTACGGGGGGGAGGTGTCAGCTCAGGCATCAGCAGTACGATCCCTGTGTTGTCAGGGGATACACCCTAGAATGTACATGACAACCCCACCACAATGGGCTGGCTAGCGTGCTGGATTTTGGGTGCCATGTTAAGTCCATAGTTATCGTGGGTGCATATGGTGATGCACTAAGGGTGTAACTTACGCAACCCATCAGGTATGTATGCCCAAAATGATGGATGGTGGGTGCAGTTTTGACACCAAGACGATGAAGAGTGCCAAGGTCTTAGGGCACAGAGGACTGATGGTGCACCACGTAAGGTGTCCCCCAAAAGGCTCATACTTCTGTTGAATGAATTTGGAAGAATGGAGATCAAAACCTAATGGGGACCATCACATTAAAGGCCGAAACAGTTGAGACTCCTTTTAGTCGCCTCTTACGACAGGCAGGAATACCGCTAGCCTATTCTTACCCCTGGACCCACAAGGGGGTGGCACCGTGGAATAATGTGTTTGCAGATGATGTGGTTCTTTCTTAGCAGAGCATCGACAGACTTGAGGAAAAGCTGTAGGATTGGAGTAAGGCACTAGAAGAAAAATGGACGAAAATTAGCAGGAAAAAGTCAGAATATTTAGCACTGAAGGATGTGCAGATGAGGTCTTGCAAGATCTAGGATGATGAGCTGAAATTTGTCTGCAAATTTATATGGAGTCGTACATACAGAGGGACGGAGGACTGGAAAGCGAGTTACAACACCGAATAAATTGCGGTTGGAACAACTGGAGGAAAATGAGGGGAGTGTTGTGTGACAGGAAGGTGAGCATTGGGTTGAAAGGGAAGCTGTACAAGTTGGTGGTAAGGCCTGCTATGATATATGGGGCAGAGACATGGCCAATCACAGTAGCCAAGGAAAGGAAGATGGAAGCGGCGGAAATGAGGATGCTGAGGTGGATGTGTGGGGTAACAATGAAGGACGGGATTAGAAATAAATTTGTTAGAGTAGCTGTGAAAGTGGGACCCATGGGGAAAAAGATACAAGAGAGCAGACTAAGGTGGTACGGACACTTACAGAGAAAAGGGGAAGAGTATATCGTAAACAGAGTGAAGATATAAAGATTGAAGGAGCGAGAAGGAGAGGAAGACCGAAGATGAGGTGGAAGGATAAGATATCCGGGGACCTAAGGGAGAAATGATGGAAGAAGGAAGAGGCAATGGATAGAGTACTATGGAGGAGAAGGATCCAGAAGAGCAACGCCGACCTTACGTGACGTGGGACAAGGCGACGAAATAAGAAGAAGAAAATAAGAAGAAGATTCAGGAGTAAAAGTAGAATCAGACATGTCCCTGAGGACTGTTATGTGACCACTTCAATTCATAATATACGGGGAGTCCCACTTTACTCTGCCACCTCATATATTGTCCGAAACAAAAAGTAGTGGGAAAAAATGCAACGGCCCTGGGATGCACCTATCTCAGGAGCTTACACAATGACCAGGAGTGTACAATCCGTAATTGTAAACAAACATCACTTTCATCACAAGTTACTTTTTAAAAAATTTTTTTGGCATTCAATTCTTTTTTCTACTAAAGCGAAAAGTAGAGGTACAGTTAGTCACAGCAGACTTCTTTTCATTCTTCTAAACCTCATACCCTATGAACTATACAGACTTCAATAATTGGTAACGGACCTGCAGCCTCTGCCGTAATTCGCGGAAGAAGTGTTGCCGATAGTAGGCTTCTGGGCAGTACATGCAACCCACATTACGGCATTACAGCATTACGACAGAAACTGTGACACCGTTTCCATTATTTAAGGTGTAAGTCATGGGTGTCCAACCAAGGCCCGCGAGGCGCGTACGGCCCAAAGCAAGTACCAATGCGGCCGACGAAGAGAGCATCTATCACACGATCGCTAAAAAAAATTCCATGAAATTCCGTTTATGTAAACTTCCTATAAACAATCACCTAACTGAAACACCCGCCACTCGATACTATTCTGCTTTTGGCCCATCCCTTTTTTTTCCTTTCTTCTCCAGCAGTTGTCGCTAGTGTTAAGTATACTATGTGTGACCCAGAAATATTTGTCTAATGCCAATGTCACCCTAGTATGCTAAAAGATTGGACACACTTGGTCCAAGTATTCCAGGAAGTTTAGCGTTTAGACCAGTGAAACCAAGTCTTCCATCATTAACAGTACCTCCAGTTTTCATTTTAGTAGAAAAATGTCATATATGATCCAATTAAAAAAAGGTAACTGTGTGTTGAATGTGGTGTTTGTTTACCAATAGGAACTGCGCATCGTTGACCATTGTGTGAGCCTCAGACATTGTTGCATCCCTGCCCAATTGCGTTTTTCATGTTTTGTTTCACTTCGGAAATATATGAGATGGCAAAGTTAAGCGGGACATACTGGGCATACATGAGTTACTGCAGGACGATTAGAAACACAATCTCTGGTGGTCTCAAAACAGATGCATAAATAATGCTCTGCATTGCTTTCCTTAAAGTTCACAGAAGTATCTAGATAATATATAAAGTATTTTATTTCAGTCCACCATGCAATGAATTTCGTTTATCAATAACAACACGAGATACTACTTTATATAATTTCTTACCTATATTACATGTATCATTTACAAAATATTCCACGTACTGTGCTAGAGGTCAGTGATTTGTTGTAGAAACCCACTCAACATCTCATCAACGCATACATCTTGAGTCAGATCAGTTACTATTAAAGAAAAGAAAATTATCATGAGGCAACGTATTGAAAAATTCGGCCTAAATTCGAATGCTAATGACATAAAAAATGTGACCATTTAAACTATAATAGAGGAGATGTACTTATATCCAACATTCAAACTGCTAGTTACTTCCAGTAATGTTATGTTGTCTTAAGTGACATCTATTACTGTCAAGGAACATGAGATATTTATTGAAATATACAGTAAAATTGCCAGCTCTTTCTCTTCAAAAGAAGACTCGCTCAGTCTGCAGCTGGCGGACAGAAAGAAGGATGGAATACATTTGTTACGAAACTCATTGGTGAAAGGAAAACCTAGCTATCACTGACATACACTCCTGGAAATGGAAAAAAGAACACATTGACACCGGTGTGTCAGACCCACCATACTTGCTCCGGACACTGCGAGAGGACTGTATAAGCAATGATCACACGCACGGCACAGCGGACACACCAGGAACCGCGGTGTTGGCCGTCGAATGGCGCTAGCTGCGCAGCATTTGTGCACCGCCGCCGTCAGTGTCAGCCAGTTTGCAGTGGCATACGGAGCTCCATCGCAGTCTTTAACACTGGTAGCATGCCACGACAGCGTGGACGTGAACCGTATGTGCAGTTGACGGACTTTGAGCGAGGGCGTATAGTGGGCATGCGGGAGGCCGGGTGGACGTACCGCCGAATTGCTCAACACGTGGGGCGTGAGGTCTCCACAGTACATCGATGTTGTCGCCAGTGGTCGGCGGAAGGTGCACGTGCCCGTCGACCTGGGACCGGACCGCAGCGACGCACGGATGCACGCCAAGACCGCAGGATCCTACGCAGTGCCGTAGGGGACCGCACCGCCACTTCCCAGCAAATTAGGGACACTGTTGCTCCTGGGGTATCGGCGAGGACTATTCGCAACCGTCTCCATGAAGCTGGGCTACGGTCCCGCACACCGTTAGGCCGTCTTCCGCTCACGCCCCAACATCGTGCAGCCCGCCTCCAGTGGTGTCGCGACAGGCGTGAATGGAGGGACGAATGGAGACGTGTCGTCTTCAGCGATGAGAGTCGCTTCTGCCTTGGTGCCAATGATGGTCGTATGCGTGTTTGGCGCCGTGCAGGTGAGCGCCACAATCAGGACTGCATACGACCGAGGCACACAGGGCCAACACCCGGCATCATTGTGTGGGGAGCGATCTCCTACACTGGCCGTACACCACTGGTGATCGTCGAGGGGACACTGAATAGTGCACGGTACATCCAAACCGTCATCGAACCCATCGTTCTACCATTCCTAGACCGGCAAGGGAACTTGCTGTTCCAACAGGACAATGCACGTCCGCATGTATCCCGTGCCACCCAACGTGCTCTAGAAGGTGTAAGTCAACTACCCTGGCCAGCAAGATCTCCGGATCTGTCCCCCATTGAGCATGTTTGGGACTGGATGAAGCGTCGTCTCACGCGGTCTGCACGTCCAGCACGAACGCTGGTCCAACTGAGGCGCCAGGTGGAAATGGCATGGCAAGCCGTTCCACAGGACTACATCCAGCATCTCTACGATCGTCTCCATGGGAGAATAGCAGCCTGCATTGCTGCCAAAGGTGGATATACACTGTACTAGTGCCGACATTGTGCATGCTCTGTTGCCTGTGTCTATGTGCCTGTGGTTCTGTCAGTGTGATCATGTGATGTATCTGACCCCAGGAATGTGTCAATAAAGTTTCCCCTTCCTGGGACAATGAATTCACGGTGTTCTTATTTCAATTTCCAGGAGTGTATGTGTGGTGTAAGGCGGCCATCATAATTAACATCTTCTAGCGCTGTCGTAATGTCTCCTTGTTGATCACTAAGTCAAAAATGAATATAGTAGCATTGGGGTGCCAGCCATATACGATAGTTGCGGGTTGGGGGGGGGGGGGGGGTTGCAACTGGGCAGCTGGTTAGATCTGCAGCTGGCCAGAGATGCTGTGAGCAGGTAGTCGACACACTCTCGCCGCGTGTGCGATTGTCTTACGTTTATGGAAGCGTTAACGTACCATCCACTAGCGGCAAACGTACTCAGTTGTAAATTTAACAGTTGAAAAATACGTCTGTCGGACCACAAAAATGGCGAGTATGCTCCTCCTTAAAAGACTGTGACGGGAACATGGGAACCAGAATGAGATTTTCACTCTGCAGTGGAGTGTGCGCTGATATGAACCTTCCTGGCAGATTAAAACTGTGTGTTGCACGGAGACTCGAACTCGGGAGCTTTGCTTTTCCCGGTCAAACGTGACGAGTTCGAGTCTCGGTCCGGCACACAGTTTTAATCTGCCAGGAAGTTTCAACAGGGGAACCAGCTGTTTCAGTCCTCAATCCGTCTTCCCCACCAAAAATTTTGGCATGCGAACATATTAGACTCTTTTAATACAGGACATTCTAACTCCTTTTACCCAGTCTCTCTTTGCAGTGTGGCCATCATACTCAGCGTCTCCCTGTCACTGTCACTGTATATATATGTCTCTCTTCTTTTTTACCATTGGCACTTTCTCATGTCTGTCTCTCCCAATGTTACTGTCTTTATCCCTCTCATTCACTCTTGCTCAACATCGTTTCCTTTTTTGTCACTTTCGCTCTCTCTTTGTTCCACTGCCATTGTCTTTGTCTATTCCTTCTCTTTCACTTTGCATGCGTCTTTTCTTTCTCGCTTACAGTCGATTGTCGTTCTCCTCTCCACACATGTCCTTGAAGATGGTTTGCTAGGGGCTTGACCACTTGACCTGGAAACTATAACTTGAGTTTGTGGGAAAGTGAGTGAATTTTTTCGTGTGGAAGTTCACCGGTATGGAGAGGTCCAGAACCACCATTCAGCCATCGCTCTTCTTCATTTCTACTGTCTACTCTCTCATTTGCTCCCATTCTAAGCATCTCTACACAACTCTTTTTCCATTTTACCTTTCTCAACTTGCCACGAGTCTCTCCTCTCTCTATGGCTCCCATTGCTATTATTTTTATCCATTTGTCTTTCACTGCCACTTTCCCTCTTCCTCCATCAATATCTCTTTATCTCCCTCTGCCACTGCATCTTGTACCGCCACTGTCTCTCCACTACCCTCTTTCAGCAAAGAACGCTCGTAGATGTTCGCATGCCAAAAGTTTTGGAGAGAAAGGCGGGGACGAGAATTAAGGTAGCTGGTTCTCTACTTTCCTGTTACAGTCGTATTAACAGGAGCGGATCAATCTTTTTTTGTGTTCCCTTAAGTGCATTCCTCAGCTGGTACCATTCTTTGCACTGTGGCAGCAGGGAGTGCTGCTTATACACACATCAAATAAAGTTTTGCATCACCTCTGATCCAAGAGTTCCGCAACCTCTACAGAAAATTAAAACAGAGAGCAACATAAACCTCATTTCCGCCCTTTTTATTGTTCATGAAAACCACACATTTCACGTTGTACCACCATACAGCTAGACCTTCAGAGGTGGTGGTCCGGCTGCTGTACACACCGATACCTCTAATACCTTCTAGCATGTCCTCTTGCACTGATGCATGCCTGTGTTCGTCGTAGCATACCATCCACAAGTTCATCAAGGCACTGTTGGTCCAGATTTTTCCACTCCTGAACCGCGAATCGGCGTAGATACCTGCGAGTCGTTGGTGGGTCATGTCGTCTATAAATAGACCTTTTCAATTTCTCCCAGGCATGTTCGATAGAATTCATGTCTGGAGAACATGCTAGCCACTCTAGTCGAGCGATGTCGTTACCCTGAAGAAAGTCATTCAGAACATGTGGAAGATGAGGGCACGAATTGTCGTCCACGAAGACGAATGACTCGCCAACATGCTGTCAATATGGTTGCACTATCGGTCGAAGTATGCCATTCACGTATCTTACAGCCGTCACGGCGCCTTGCATGACCACCAGCGGCGTACGTCAGCCCAACATAATTCGACCCCAAAACAGCAGGGAACCTCCAGCTTGCTGCTCTCGCTTGACACTGTGTCTAAGGCGTTCAGCCTGACCAGGCTACACCCAAACACGTCTCCGAGATCGTCTGGTTGAAGGCAAATGCGACACTCATCGGTGAAGAGAACGTGATGCCAGTCCTGAGCGGTCCATTCGGCATGTTGATGGGCCGATCTGTACCGCGATGCATGGTGTCGTGGTTGTAAAGATGGACCTCGTCATGCACGTCGATAGTGAAGTTGCCCATCATGCAGCCTATTGTAAACAGTTTGAGTCGTAACACGATTTCCTGTGGCTGCAAGAAAAGCATTATTCAACATGGTGGCGTTGCTGTCAGGGTTTCTCCGAACAATAATCCATGGGTAGCGGTCATCTACTGGAGTAGTAGCCATGGGCGGCCTGAGTGAGGCATGTCACCGACAGTTCCTGACTCTGTGATGACTCTGTGATGTCCAAACAACATCCCTTTGGTTCACTCCGAGACGCCTGGACACTTCCCTTGTTGAAAGCCCTTCCTGGCACAAAGTAACAAAGCGGACGCCATCGAACCTGCGGTATTAACGTCTAGATAAGACTGAACTACAGACAACACGAACCGTGTACGTCATTCCTTGTGGAATGACTGGAACTGATCGGCTGTCGGACCCCCTCCACCAAATAGGCGTTGCTGATGCATTGTTGTTTACACATTTGCTCGGGTTTTGTGACATTTGTGGACAGTCAAAGGGACTGCGTCTGTGATTCAATATCCAGAGTCAAAGTATGTCTTCAGGAGTGTTGCGAAACTTTTTTTCATGTGTATATAGATCGAATTCAGAAGTCAGTAAAATTTTGACAGTTCATTTAAATACTTCGATACACTGAAATACGTTGACACATATAAACAACAGACAAATATCCCTAATACAAGGTTAAATCGCTATCATCTCACATCCATCGCAACGTCACTTTAGACTACTTTGCATAAAAGTACACAACTATTTTAGCCTATACCAGAAGATAGAGCATACCAAAAAGTGCGGTATTTCGTTTGCAAGTACAAAGAATGTCGCACAAGAATATAATTTTTTTGTTAACTGCCTACCTCGCCGTTCGACGTCATTGAATGATTTCTATGTCAAGACAACCTGTATAGCCATGAAATAACCATTATACAGAGACATCACGTCCTAAAGTATTACTGGTGAAAATGTGAGGCAAAAAACATAGTTGTATGAGGTTAGAGCTCTTTCGGCAGATAATACGAAAGAAGTAATGAGAAATCAACCTGACAAACACACGCCGAAAGAACACGAGCTTGTAGACTGCGAAGTGGAGTGGTGTGCCTGAGAGTGCTACGGTCTTTATGTGCAGACTCGGCTGCGTGGAGCCATGTGGAGCAGCTCACCAGAACGGGGACTTCCCGCAGCTCGCAGGAGTTGGCCGGCCTCGCCAGCCAGTCCGTGGCCGCTGGGGCTGTGCGCGTGCGCGTTCGCCGCTTGTCTCTGCGCAGCACTCACTGTGGCGGCCGAGCCGCCTCTGCACGGTGAGTGGGGCCGCGTGCAGCGTGCAGCGTGCAGCGTGCAGCAAGGGAAGGCCCGTCACTCTGCGGCCTGCTTGCCTCGCGGAGCGCTTGAGAGGAGATGTTGAACGTGTGTGTATGTAACGTACATTGCATAATTATATGAATATATAAAATTCTCTGCTGTTTTACGCTGTACTATCCTATAGAGGATGTTAAGATTATCAGTGGTATTCATCTGTGTGACTTATCTGACGTCCCAAAACGCGTTGACAGGATTATTTGTTCACTGCATTGCTCATTCTCGCTTCACATTAACACACAGCAAAAATTAGAGAGAAGTTACACTTAATACTTTTAAAACTAATGTGTGTCAATTTAATAAAGGAAATAAATACCATCAGGTCGTATTCCAACATTTTTTCCTCTGCCCACCTTATCCAAACAAGTTTGGTTCTTTAAGAGTCGGTGGTTTACTGCTTACTTACTGTCTGAAAAGGAGCACTGTGGGATCAAGAACTACCTACATCCCACAGGAGGGGGAATGAAGAGAGGGTGAAATTAAAGCGTAACTCAGGAACATTCAGAAAAACTTCAGGTAAATTGTCAGATACGTGGCTTATTAGTACAGACACATCGGGAAGATAAGATTCCGCACTACTGCTACTTTAGCAGTAGTGCGGAATCTTATCTTCCCGATGTGTCTGTACTAATAAGCCACGTATCTGACAATTTACCTGAAGTTTTTCTGAATGTTCCTGAGTTACGCTTTAATTTCACCCTCTCTTCATTCCCCCTCCTGTGGGATGTAGGTAGTTCTTGATCCCACAGTGCTCCTTTTCAGACAGTAAGTAAGCAGTAAACCACCGACTCTTAAAGAACCAAACTTCCTTGTATAAAACAACCTCAAGGTGCTGTTTACGGCACTTTAAAAGCGAATTAGTGTATTAAATATTTGATATTATGTTCCTAAACTAAGGAAAGTTCACAAAAGTTTTGAAATTGTGTTTAAAGTTTACTCAAAGCTGTTAAGTGCTCTCATTATCGAATGTGGATGACACATCTCACTGTTTATTATGTCATTACTCCAGAACTATGTGCTGTATTTACGATGATGAAATTTCGTATGTATATCAAGTGCTGTGTCTGGATAGTGTCCGCAAAATATGTTGCGTATAGAGTTAGTAGTAGACAAGCCATAAATTAAAACGTCCTCTAGGACTCTGAACTATGTATCGGACAAGGATATACACACATCAAAAAAGTTTTGCATCATCTCGGTTCCGAGAGTTCCGGAACCTGTACAGACAATTGGATTAGAGATCAACATAAACATCTTTTCTGCCCTTCCTATTGCTAATGAAAACCACACATTGCATGTTGTACCACCATACAGCGAGACCTTCAGAGGTGCTGGTCCAGGTTGCTGTACACACTGGCACCTCTTAATACCTTGCAGCATGTCCTCCTGCACAGATGCATGCCTGTATTCGTCGTGGCATACTATCCACGAATTCCATCAAGGCACTGTTGGTCCAGTTTGTCCCACACGTCAACGGCGATTCGGCGTAGATTCCTCAGAATGACTGGTGGGTCACATCGACCATAAACAGCCCTTTTCAATTTATCGCAGCCATGTTAGATAGGGTTCATGTCTGGTGAACATGCTGGCCACTCTAGTCGAGCGATGTCCTTATCCTGGAGGAAGTCATTCACAAGATTTGCACTATGGGGGCGCGAATGCCTCGCCAATATGCAGCCGATATGGTTGGACTCGCTCGGAGGATGGCATTCACGTATCGTACAGCCGTTACGGCTCCTTCCATGACCACCAGCGGCGAACGTCGGCCATACATAATGCGCCCCAAAAACAGCAGGGAACCTCCACCTTCCTGCATTCGCTGGACGGTGTGTCTAAGGAATTCAGCCTGACAGGGCTGCCTCCAATGGCTGAAGGCATATCCGACACTCATCTGTGAACAGAGCGTGATCCCAGCCTTGCGTATTCCATTCTGCATGTCTTTGGGCACATCTGTCCCGCGCTGCATGGTGTCATGGTTGCAAAGATGAACCTCGCCATGGACGTCGGAAGTGAAGTTGCGCATCATGAAATGTATTGCGAACAGTTTGAGTTGTAACACGACGTCCTGTGGCTGCAAGAAAAGCATTATTCAACATGGTGGCGTTGCTGTCAGTGTTTCTCCGAGCCATAATCCGTAGGTAGCGGTCACCCACTGCAGTAGTAGCCCTCGGGCGGCCTGAGCGAGGCATGTCATCGACAGTTCCTGTCTCTCTGTATCTCCTCCATGTCCCAACAACATCGCTTTGGTTCACTCCGAGACGCCTGGACATTTTCCTTGTTGAGAGACCTTCCTGGCGCAAAGTGACAATGCGGACGCGATCAAACTGCGGTATTGAGCATTTAGGCATGGTTGAACTACAGACAACACAAACCGTATACCTACTTTCTGGTGGACTGACTGGAACTGATCGGCCGTCGGGCCCCCTACGTCTAATAGATGTCGCTCTTGCATTGTTGTTTACATCTTTGGGCCGGTTTAGTGACATCTCAACAGTCAAAGTGTCTGTGTCTGCAACACAGTACCCAGAGTCAACGTCGATGTCCAGGAGTTGTAGGAACTGGGGTGATGCAAAACTGTTTTTGATGTGTGTAATTTAGTAGATGGATATCAGTCCTATATGTGAATTCTGTCTGCAAAATTTGTAGAGAATAGAACTTTTAGTAAAGAAGGAATAAATGAAAACGTCTTGCCTGATGCGGCAGTTTTAGTCCATGAGCAGCGATGATGTATAATGCGACAAACATTTTTCTTTTCCTCAGTTTTTATGGAGGGGCATATCGGCGAGAAAAAGTTTTTAAACTTTTGAAATTATGTGTAAAGTCTGTTGCAAATCGCTAAGTACAGTCATTCTAAATACTAGTCTGGGTTCTAGCACCCTGTGTGTTGCGCATCCTTTGCGCCCATACCTCTCTCTAGACAGTAAATGATACGTGTGTTTCGTTGAAAACTGTGGAAAGATTTAGGAGGAAAAGTTGAACATTCTACTGTACATTATCTGTACACAAATTCATCGAGTTTTTTAATTATAGGCATTAATCCCAACAGCTGTGTGATGGTGTAGAATTAAAGTAAATGACCATCTGTACTGGCTCTACTGTAGACTGGCTGACATTGCTATACAGTGATGAGTAGTTTGTTCCAGAACTACAAGTGTGTGAAAACTGATTACATTTAAATAAGCGAGTTTGCTATCCATGCCTGTCAACGAAACAAATAGTTAGAAAATAATGTTGACGGACATCAGAGCGTTTCCAGCATCCAATACAAGTACATTCACATGCATGATACATTGTTTCAGAAACTGCATCTTCGAAGAGGGAGGAGTGGCTACAAGCAACTTTAGACAACTCATTGTGAAAAAACTACACGAAATCTTCAACAATAAATGGAAACGACAAAAGGTTAAAGCTTTCTATACATCTTGTTTAAGTCCTGTATTTAAAATGAGTTCAGACACAATAAAACTAATTGAACAAATCTTTCTGATATACAACACACCATCTGCATACAATATTAATGAAATAATTATAGCCCTCAAAACAATAACTTCCCAAATTTACGTCCAATTTTAAAAGGAATTTAATTACAAAAAGATGGGCTTCCAGTGGGATCCCCAATATCAGGAACATTGGCAAACATATTCATCAACCACATAGAAAACACTATCTTTGTCACAGTCATCACAAAGAAAGGACACAAAATTGTTTACTGGTCAAATATGTGTATGACATAATCTGTAGACAAAACAACAGAGAAAATTGATTAACTTCATGCAGACATAAACATTATACATAAAAATATTCAATTCGCTATGGAAAAGACACATAAAAGCAAATACATTTCTTATATATAATAGTAAAGAGAGACAACAATAAACAAACTGGATTCATCAAAACATGACGTTTTGCCATTCGTGCGCCCAGGTTCGTCGTTGAGTACACCATTGCTGGTGCTCCTCTCTGTGATGCAGCGTCAAGGGTAACCACAGCCATGGTCTCCGAGCTGATAGTCCATGCTGCTGCAAACGTCGTCGAACTGTTCGTGCAGATGGTTGATGTCTTGCAAACGTCCCCATCTGTTGATTCAGGGATCGAGACGTGGCTGCACGATCCGTTACAGCCATGCGGATAAGATGCCTGTCATCTCGACTGCTAGTGATACGAGGCCGTTGGGATCCAGTACGGCGTTCCGTATTACCCTCCTGAACCCACCGATTCCATATTCCGCTAACAGTCATTGGATCTCGACCAACGCGAGCAGAAATGTCACAATAGGATAAACCGAAAACGTGATAGGCTACAATCCGACCTTTATCAAAGTAGGAAACGTGATGGTACGCATTTCTCCTCCGTACACGAGGCATCACAACAACGTTTCACCAGGCAACGCCGGTCAATTGTGTATTAGGAATCGGTTGGAAACTATCCTCATGTCACCACGTTGTAGGTGTCGCCACTAACGCCAACCTTGTGTGAATGCTCTGAAAAGCTAATCATTTGCATATCACAGCTTGTTCTTCCTGTCGGTTAAATTTCGCGTCTGTAGCACGTCATCTTCGTGGTGTAGCAATTTTAATGGCCTGTACTGTATATTTATCTAATTACTTAGGGAGTGACCTACGCGAACTTCCCCGCAGATGGATCATCGACAGGTAGGAGAAGATACCCATTGACTGAGCTGACAAGAATGTGTCCGAGTATCAGTGGACTAACATACGACATGCGTGAAGACCTACCTGGATGATGAAGCGTAAAGAGAGTAGTGACACAACCTTCTCCATCGTGTACGAGGCACATTTTTCGTTTCCAGCATATATTACCTCGGTGTAGGAAAGTACCGAGATTTTTGTTTTGTTTACTTAGTGTACCATCCGGCGCTACGTACATTTATTTTCGATGTGGTATAAAGGAAATACAAAATAACAAATATTTAAAAAAAAGAAAAACAACAAAAAAATTAAAAAGAATTTGGTAGAGCACTTGCCTGTGAAAGGAAAATGTCCCGAGTTCGAGTCTCGCTCCGCCACACAGTTTTCATCTGTGTGTATTTTGCATTGTTATAGAGCAAATCTGTACAGATTTTGGTAAGTAATACATACAATTTTTCGTTTCTTGATAGTTGTATACAATGATCGAACTATTGCTCTTAATAAATATAACCTGTAAGTTAGATCAATGAGGTGCCAATGAGCGAGCCACCTGTGGTTGGTACCGTTATAGAGGAAAGCTTAACTTGTTTTGACAGGTAATAGAGACAATTGTAAGTGGTAAATTATTTTGGTATTAGGCTCAAATTTTGAGTTGTGATAAGAGATCAAACTTTCCTCTATGTAGAACCTTACCCAGGCATCGCCATGTATATCAAAGTCTTTACGAAGATAGTAGAATGTTTTTGGTGCTTTTTGAAAGTGATACAGCACGTTGTAGATTTCGCCAATAACTCCATTTTAGTATGCTTTTGCTGTATTAAAAATGCTGAAAATATTAATATATTTAAGTAGTTCATTATGTAAAACTAAACTTATGAAAAGGTAAACTTATTCACAGAGCCTTTCTACCATAGTTACAATCGGTAAATGCTGCTGCCTTCCTCATTAGTTCGTATTTCTAACAGCTGCGAGGCATAACGTGTTTGTTTAATTCCAATAGTTGATAATATACCGAATATACAAATATCTACGCATTTTGGTATATAATGCAAACAACTTTTAAAAGCTATGTTCCTGTTGTACAAAGATCGAAACACAGTCACGATTTGGTGCCATGCTGGTTACATAGAACAAGATGGCGACTTTTGGGTACTTCTTGACTGGCTGTTTCATCTTAATCGGCGGTGAATTACTGGGCTGTTACTTGTTGAGAGGGGGGGTTAGGGGGAGGAAGATAGTGGAGAGGAGCATGGCTTAGTAGTGGGAACGGGCTGGGGGCTGGGAAGGGAAGTTGGTCAGAGGTTAAAATTGGGTGTTTGTGGTGTCAGATACCTAATAAGCAATGCAAGATGGTTGCCAGCTGCAGCATGACAAGTGGAGGTCCCCTGAACTGCGTGTAGTTGAGTCTGCCCCTGGTCCTCCATGTAGCCAACACAACGGTCAAAGTGAACATTGATCCAGAATGCCAGTTGCCTACCAACTCTGGAGAACTCCCAGCTTTGGATGTTCTTGTCTCCAAACAGATTATTGGCACTCTGTGGCACAGCGTTTACTGGAAACTTATACGTGCTGAAGCTGTATCTACATGCTGCCAGCTATCACCGACTCTGAGGTTACTTGCGCCCTAGGTGGAAGGAGTAAGCTCCCTCTTCCCAGTAGCAGGTCCTCTTAGGCTAAGCACCTGCGTCTTCCTCGCGCACTACCTTACAGCCTTCAAGAGTGCGAATTAAGTATGTCCTTGGTCCAACTCAACTGAGAATTCGTAAATATAATATAAGAAAATTGGCTGTGGAATACGATGATCACCACATGGATTTATCACTAAGAAAATAATGAAAGTTAGTCTGATCTTCATTTAGAAGTCTGAACGGTGAAGTTGCACATTTGCTAACGTGTAGTGATGACGGCTGTACCGTGAGGATCGATAAAATATTCGTTGCTACTGAAAAAGATGCATTTTTGTTACTTTGAGCACAGAACAGAGTTTCCTGCTACGATTTTCCTAATACATTCATGCTTACTTACATGCTACTCTAATAACTAAATGTATGTAGTGGCAAAAATATACTATAATCAATCACATGCTAAAGAAAATCAATATATAAACATGTTTTCGATTTCGAATTGAGCCAATATTAAGTTAGTCAAAATCTCAATATCCCCATCCAGTAGACATTTACTTTATTAAGTGACTTGTTTAACAAGTTAATTCAACTTTATCTTGATATGACCTCCCACAGTTTAAATAGTTTTGTGTTGTTTTACGGGGAGTCGTGATTCTAAATCTACAGATAATATTGGATTTTTACGTCACAAATTGCTCAATTGGCTGCAAGTGTTGGTTAAGAAAGAAAAGAGATATAATTTATTTTTGATAATTAGTGCTGTGATGAAGATCTCTGTCGGAGTGTACAACAATTTCTTATGAATACAGCTGTGCTCTTAAAATAAGAGTGAGAAATGAGCCTCATTGCGTTTTGTAGATGTGATGTTTTAGAAGACAGATATTTTGTACTTGTGTAAAAGCTATTATGGAGTAGTGTTGAAATAATTCTCTTTCAGCACTATCATTGCACCTGTATTCTTAAAATCAGTAACAGGAAATACGAATAGCAGATTTTCCAACACACAACATTAATAATATTAATTATAACAGTAATTATTATTACTGCATGACTGGTATCATGGCTTTAGTTTTCGGTTAATACATTTCCTAAACGGTCCAGTCTCCTGATGCAATATACCCTAAATCGTTTTTTTTGTGCATTCTTGTGTGTGTGTGTATGGGCAATGGGGAGCTTTTAAGTAGTCATTGCAAGCAATCCCCTATTACTGTGTTTTTGTCACAGGAAGGGCGACGTCGTGAAATCTTTAGAACGATACTGAGAAACAAATGGGGCTACAATAATTGAAAATTTTTATTTGAATTTGGAGAATGAAGTAGCTTTCTGAGACTTTTGTGTAAAAATGGAAAACGCGTGTGATGGAGTTACTTACAGAGGAGTAGCAGCAAATGCAGGAAGATGTCGAGAGGATCGACGCCTGAAGCAGGGACTGAAAGTTGACTCTGAACCTATAGAGATGTGACGTACTCCCAGCAAAGGGACAGAAAGACTAATTTTAACTGTACGATTGTAAACTGACATGAGGTTCTGAACACAGACACTAAGGATCGCTGACACAGGTAAGCAGATGCCGGACTGAGATTCACTGGAAGATCCTTAGGAAGTGTGGTCTATCTACAAAACAGGCTGCTTGCAAAACAATTGTTTGGCCGATATTTGAATGTTGTTCGTCAAACTGTGATTCATGTTAAATAGGACTGGTCGAAGAAATAGCGAAAATCTAAAGAGTATCGTGTTTCTTTCCAAGTTCATTAGTCTTGTTGTTGTGGTCTCGTCCGAAGGCAGAACTCGAACCTAGTATATCCTTCGCAAGTTCTCCATCTACTTCTGAAACGAGTAACTAATCGTAGAACCGTCACGAAGATACACAGGCAACTGAAATGGCAGACGCTGCAAGAGGTGTACTCTGCATCACGGTGTGGTTTACTGTTGGAGTTCTTAGAGGGTACGCTGCTTGAAGAGTCAAAAATGTACGGTGAAGAGCTAAAGCGTTATGATCACCCTGCATAACAACTTGTTTTTTCGTCTTTACAATGAAATAAATCAGTGATTCTGGGTATCATGGATCCGACAGTTCGATGGTAGCTTTTTGGAGGTATGTGGCATTAGATGTCTACGCATAGGTCATGGAATTCACGTAGATAACTGGCCACTGATTGCCGTACTCGTCGATGACGCCCGATAGCGACGCAGACGTAACTCATGTGGGCCGCTATCGATTGGTCTATATCCGAATCCCGCTCCAGCTACTGCCGGGTCTGGGTGCTGATGAGTCCTCTTCATTTGGCTCGGTCCTCCCACCACTTTTCTTCCTCCGCTTGCTGCCAGGTCACATCTCTCCTTACTACAGATATTCTCACTACCATTTTCCACCGTGTTCTTGGGCGCCATCTAGGCCTCTTCCCATCCATCTTTAGTTCTTCCATAATTTTGGGGAGTCTCTGCCCATGCATCCTCTTAACATGCCCACACCATCTTAATCTCTTTCCTTCAATTTCCTCTCTCATACTTTCTTGTTTGAGGTCCTTTCTAATCTCTACATTCCTTACTCTGTCCATTCTTGTTTTTCCCTTAACTGCTCTGAGAAATTTCATTTCCCCTGCTTGCAGTCTGCTCCAGTCCCTTTCTGTCATTGTCCATGTTTCTCCACCATAGGTGACAATAGGGATGTAATAATTCTTATACATAAGGAGTTTTGCTCTTTCTGAAACTTCATTATTCCAAATCAGGTGTTTTATTGTTTGGTAGAAATTCCCTCCCTTCTGTAACCTCCTATTAATTTCGTTAGTTGTTCTTCCATCGCTATATATTTCACTCCCTAAATAAGTAAAACATTCTACCACTTTGAGGGGTTCTCCATTCAAGGTTATATTTCCGTTGATTCCTTTCTCTCTTCCAAATACCATTACTTCACTCTTATCTTTATTTATTTTTAATCCATACCTTTTCATTATTTCCTTCCACGCATCAAGTTGTAACTGTACATCTGCCTCTTCATCACCCCATATTACCATATCATCTGCAAAAATCATCTTTTTGTCTTTTTCTTTTACTATATCCTTAACTGCCCTATTCATTCCCTCCATCACAACATTAAAAAGTGCAGATGGTCTCCATCTGCACTCACACTTGGAATTACCTTCACATTTGTTACTCTCTCTCCCCATTCCCTATCTACTAGTATAAATTCAATTACACTCTTGGTTCTTCCATCCCAACTGAATCTGGTGATAACATGACTTTCTCTCTTCATAAACCAGCTGTTTGCTATTTTCATTCCATTGCTCTGGCACAAACCCAGGAGTCTTCCCCCTTCTTCATTTCTGCCTCCATATCCAAAAATCCCAATACTTGCTCAAATCTCTTTCTGTCTTTGCCTACTCGTGCATTAAAATCTCCCATCACTATATTAGCGCTCTCTATATGGTTTTCTAACACATTTTCAAAGTCCTCTTCTTCGCTACATCCACTTAAGGTGCATAAATCTGGATTACTTTTAGGATTCTTTTTGGAATCTCAGGTTTAAGATTATGATCCTGTCTGATATATATCTCACATTTTCAATACAGCTTTGTACATTCTTATTCACCATCACTGCCACACCATTTCTTCCAGACCTGTTATTTGCACTCCAGTACAGTTTTGCTCCTCCTCTCAAATTCTTCTCACCTTTTCCCTTCCACATTGTTTCGCTTAATCCCAATATATCTAACTTCCTCTCTGTTAGTACATCTGTCATTTCTTCCATTTTTCCATTGAGGCTTAATATATTAAGGGTGCCAATATTTAGGTTATTTTTCAGTCCAGTTGGTTTCATCTTCTTGTACTGATGAATATCATCAGGTCTCCCATCATTTGCACCAGTACTTGAAGAAGCAGTGGGCTCAAATCTTGAGTGGTTCGTTCCGAGGCTCATCTGTTTTTTGAAAGCAATATATGAAGACTTTCCTACTGGCTTGCTAGTCCTAACGCAAGAAAGGATTTTCTGTTGGGGGTGCCTCCCTTAGCCTTTGGAGTTTCTCCTCCACCACAAGGCAGTGGTTCCCTTCTCATTTAATCCCCAGGAAGGAGGGTTGCCTCATCTGCCAGCTACGCCGTTCCGAAGTCTTCGTTCTCCGCCGTCGCTGCCATTAAGGTTCAAAATGGTTCAAATGGCTCTGAGCACTATGGGACTTAACATCTATGGTCATCAGCCCCTAGAACTTAGAACTACTTAAACCTAACTAACCTAAGGACAGCACACAACACCCAGCCATCACGAGGCAGAGAAAATCCCTGACCCCGCCGGGAATCGAACCCGGGAACCCGGGCTGCCATTAAGGTCTTCACCCATAACCCTCGGCACGGGTTCCGTGTTATACCCCACGGGATTGGGTCCCTGCCTGAACTCAGCCATCCTAGCACTCCAGCCTACTGAAGTGTAGGATGCCCACCCCCGCGACGTGGACGCGCCAGACACGAGTTACCCCAGTGGAGGAATGGGGAAGGGCACCCTACCTCCCTGGAGCCGGGTTAATGATTGTGTATGGTGCCACAATCAAAGGGCGAGTTCAGTATAATGCTCCTCAAACCAATGTAGCACGCTTCTGGCTCCGAGACGCAGACAGTTATACTGCTGCAAGATGACATCGCCGTCGGGGAAGAGGTCAAGCGCGAAGGCGAGCCGCCGTTCACGTCGATGACGGCTTTTGTGGAGAGGACGAGCAACCTAGGGCAGCAAAAATGTGATTCCCACAAAGAGTCGACAGTTTGCATTGATCGAAGGTCGCATCCCGATGATCCTGCGCCCACTGCAGTCGTAGCCGGCGATGTCGTTGGGTCGACATGTGGACACGTAGGGGTGGTCTCCTGTGGAATTACACGTTAAACAATGTACGATGAACGGTGTGAACTGAAACACATGTGCGTGCACCAGCATTGTGCTCTTTCGGCAGATATGGCACATATCATCGTGTATGCTACATTACAGAGCGAACAAGCCTCCTAACCCGACGTTCTGTGGAGAGTTGTGGGCGTCCAATCATTTGACGCCTAATGGTAGTTTCGCCGTCCTACCTGTTTCCGTAGACCCTCACGACAGTAGCACGTGAACGTTCCACCAGCTTCGCCGTTTTCGACATACTCGTTCACAGGCTCTGCGTGATAACAATCTGCGTTTTGTCAAAGACGCTTATCTCAAAGGTCTTCCCCATTTGCAGCCCATATCTGCTCTAGGGTGATCCACCGCTCCGCTGACATACTTTCGTTTCCGCGTGATGCCACCAGGGATATCCAGAGTCGCAGTGGGCAGTGCTCATTATTGTTTTGGCTTATAAGTGTACTGCTTGCTCCTTCTTACATCTCAAGAAAAGACCGCGAAGGTGAAACTGGGTAAATACGAGTCTAAGAACAGAATTCGTTCTTCTCGTGAAGTATTGGTGACTGTGAGAGGAAAGGGCGCAAATGGCAGTGGTACTCAAAGAACCCCCCACTTCGTACCGTGATGTAGCTTACGGAGTAGAAATGTAGACGTAGATACAGATGAAACCCGTGACACTAGCTAACGGGGCAGTATATCTGGTGCGCGCCGTGTTGCAGAGGAGGAGGGCGGCGGCGGGCAGAACGCGAGCTCCGGGGCGGCGGCGCTGCCCGGCTCGCTGCTGGCGGCCGCGGCGCTCGACGACGACCTGTCGGACCTGCGGGACCTCTTCTGGCCGCTCAACGACTCCTGGCTGCTCGACGGCTTCGACGACTTCCACCACGACCACTTTGAGAACGCCGGTCAGTACACGCACGCTACCTGACACAGGCGCTATGCTCTCTCTACCTCAGGTACACACCAAGTTTCCTTTAATTTACGCCTACCGTCACAATCTTTTCGGTTTAACAGATTACCAGTTTCGGTCTTTAATGACCATCATCAGATCTGCAGCAAAAATGGGAAAAATATAAATACACTGGCAAACTGTATACAGCTTAAGAACACTACATAGAGCATATTGAAAAGTAGGTACTGACAAAATTTACTTTAGTGCGCTTTAAATGTGAAGAGGCATACCTGTCTCATAAAAACAAATTCCTAATGCACTGCAGCCATAGTGGCATAGTCAACTGTTAAATGCGGAATCAGCACCAGCATCGTCAAATACATATAAATCACGTCACATGCACGAGTCATGTTGTCAGTAAAACTACTGTTTAAAACAAGCTGCCGTACAGTAGCCACAAGATGTTTACCAGATGTCGCTAATGTCAGCACACACTAGTTTTCAATAATAATTGAAACAGTGAAAATAAATGGGGGGTACAATAGTTAAAGTCTGTAATACGCTTATAAAGTATAAAAAGTGTTACAACAATAAAAAGCAATAAAAAGAAGAACACGACAAAAGAAATATTGTTAAAAAGACGAAAAGTTAAAATACAGCAGTTGACATATGCTCTAGTGCCAATATTCTAGGCAATGACATAAATATTAAACACCGTTGATATTGCACCCGGTAATATAAACAACATAAAACAAATCGCTAAAGGAGCCACAAATGAAAGGAAATGTAGTTCTGCACATAATCAGCGCCCTCTGTTAGCGCTAACTCTAGAATTCCGCACAGGCGGGAAGTGGTTGGAGGAACGTGACCGGCAGAGGGCTCCTCGTACCCTGCGGAACTTCGTTGCAAGCAAAGAATCATAAAATTCCATAACAGTCGATGATCTACATTATCTAATTAATGCAGTCTATGAAATGAATAAAGAAGGAACAAGAACCTACTAGAGTTATGAGTAAAACGTATGAAAACGAAGTAAATATGTGATACACTCAGTACTAGGTGAACGTGCGAACACACTATATATAACAGAGGCGTGGAGTGACCGAACTCATTGCTACACTACGCACGAAACGCAACACCGCTCCTGTCACGATCGTGTCACCTACCGTCAACTTCGTGAAGCTCCTGTCTCTTTTCTCTCCACCCTGGCCAGGCTCTACAATGTAGTCCTGTCCACCGGTTACTACCCCGACCTGTGGAAAACCTCCCGTATCCTGATGTTCCTTAAACCTGGCAAACCGCCGTCTGCCGTCTCCTCCTACCGTCCCATCAGCCTTACCTCGGTCTTCAGCAAGGTCCTGGAATCTATCCTCACCCGCCGCATCCAGCAGCACCTCCGCCAGCACCGCCTCCTTCCCGTTACCCATTGTGGCTTTCGGCCGTCCTTCTCTTCTGACGATCTTCTCCTTCACCTCACTCATCTTCTTTCCGACCAGCTTAATTCCCGTCGCTCCGCAATCTTCCTCTCCCAGGACCTCGAACGAGCTTATGACTGCGTATGGCATTCCGGTCTCCTCTTCAAGCTCCAAACCTTCGCCCTTCCCATTAACTACGTCCGTCTGATCGCTTCCTTTCTCTCCCACCGTCATTCCTACGTCACCATCCATAACACCGACTCCTCCACCTTTTTCCCCTCCGCCGGTGTGCCCCAAGGCTCCGTCCTCTCCCCCCTTCTGTACCTTTTGTACACGGCGGACATGCCGCCACCGTCACCCCCCGTCCACCTCCTCGAGTTTGCCGATGACACTGCTTTCCTTGCCCTTGCCCCCACCCTGCAGCGCTCCCAACACCTTCTCCAATCCCATCTTGACCGGTTCACCGCTTGGTGCAACCAGTGGTTGCTCAAGGTCAATCCCTCCAAAACCCAGGCGATCACTGTAGGCAAAACCACCCCTTCCTTCCACCTCATTGATTTCTATCTTACCATCTATGGCTGTCCTATCGCCCTCACTCCCACCCTTAAGTACCTTGGCGTCACCCTCGACCGTCGCGTCTCCTGGACTCCCCATCTCTGGACAATCCAAGCCAAGGCACGCTCCCGACTCAGTTTCCTCAAGCTCCTTTCCGGCCGTACGTGGGGTCTGGACCCCTCCACCATCCACCACACCTATAAATCCCTCATCCGCCCTATCCTTTGTTACGACCATCTGGCCTGGATCTCCGCCCCCCCTCCTCTACCTTTTATAAATCCCTCCAAATCCTTGAACGCCATGCACTCCACATCGCCTATTGCATCCGTCTCCCCTCCCCCACGCGTATCCTGTATGATCTCATCCCCTTCCCCCACCTCCTCCTTTTCCTTGAAAGGATACGGATCCTGTACACCTCCCGCGAACTCGATCCTCCTCATCCGCTTGTCTCACCCATCCTCTCCCACTGCCGCCCGCTGCCGCGCCTGTATTCCCACATCCCACCCGGTCTCCATCTCTCCACCCTCCCCCTCTTTGATGATTTCCTCCTCCCCTCCATCTACCCCTCCTATCAACTTTGATCCTCCCCCCACTTCCTGTGTCCTTTCCTTTAGGCATCCACCCTCCCTTCTCTTTCCTTTTTCCCCATCCCCTCCCTTCTTCCCTCTTGCCCCGGGCTTCCCCTCCCCCTTCCTCCCTTCCCCCTATCTCCCCTGCCCATGGCATCTGCTCTCCCCTCTCCATCTCCCACCCCCCTGCTCCTCTCTTGGCAGGTCCGCGGACTCGTACACGGTTAGTGAACGGAGATCAACGCCTCGTGTTATGTGTGTGCCGTCGTTTTGTGCTTAAGTGTTATTCGTTTTGTGCACCTAAGTTCACGTGTGACAATTTTCGTCTCTGTCTGTGTCCAAGTGTCTGAACAATTTTATCTTGGACTCTACGCCCGTGAACGGCACCTTGTATTTTAAACAGTGTTTGTCTCCGTTTATATGTCCACCATGTTTTTTCTCTAAATGTCTTCATTTGTATATTTGTGTTTCTCTGCGGCGAAAGAGTGGCGTCGTATGCTGCTGCAGGCCTGCCTGTAATACAGGTTTCAAAATAACAATAAAGAAAAAAAACGTTACTATGGTAATCCTCCCCCCCCCCCCCGAGTCCTTTTGTACTCCCCTCCTCTGCCTTCCCCACTCCCTGGCACGTCTGCTCAGCACCCCCCACCCCTCTTATGGATCCTCATCTTCCATTGGCTCCTTTCCCTCCTCCCCCTTCACTTTTCCTCTCCTTCCCCCCTTTTTTTCCCGTCATCTGACCAGGTTCCCCCCACCTGCTCTCAGGTGTGGTATGTCATATTTGTGCCAACTTTTTAGTGCAGTGTTTAAGTGAGTGTTCAGTGTTGTGCGTCTTTCCACAGTGTTGCGAACAGAAATCATGCTGTCGCTGGGTGTGAATTTTATATCTCTTGCGAACAGAACCCAGATTGTCGCCATATTTTTTAATTGTCTGTCTATTATTTTTCTGCTTCCTGTGTATTTTATTAGCATCATCAACCCTGTGTTTTATGTTTTAAGCTCCAGAATTTTCTGCCATTTTACCTTTAAGTCATCGATTTTATCACCAACTGATATTATTTTTTTATTATTTCATCTTTTTAATACAAATTCTGTAGGCTGAAGAGCGGCGTAATAAGCTGCTGCGAGCCAGCCCCCTTTAGGCGGAATCGAAACTCAATAAAGGAAAAAAAATTAATAAGGTAAAACATTGTCAAATAAAGCAAAGTAGGCATTGGGTACAAAGGTGCCGTTGTGGTCTTCAGTCTGAAGAATGGTCTGTTGCAGCTCTCCGTGCTACTCTAGCCCGTGCGATCCTCTTCATCTCCGAATTACACTGTAACCTGCATCCCTCTAAATCTGCTTACTGTGTTCATCTCTAGGTCTCCCTCTACAATTTTTACCTTCCCCCCGCCCCCTCTCCCCCATTGATGTCTCAGAACGTGTGCTCTCAACAGACTCCTTCTTTTGGTCAGGTTGTGCCGCAAATTTCTTGTCTCTCTGATTTCACTGAGTACTTCCTCATTAGTTATTTGATCTACCCGTTTCATCTTGAACATTCTTCTGTAACGCAACATTTCAGAAGCTTGTATTCCCTTCTTGTCTAAACTGTTTATTGTCTATGTATCACTTCCATACATGGATGGACTCCAGACAAATACTTTCAGAAACGACTTCCTGACGCAGAAATCTATGTTCGATGTTAACAAATTTCTCTTCTTCAGAAATGCTTTCGTTGACATTGCCAGTCGACTCTATACTTCGACCATCATCAGTTATTTTGCTGTCAAAATAGCGAAACTCATTCACTACTTTAGGTGTCTCGTTTCCTAATATAATTTCCTCATCATCACTAAATTTAATTCGACTACATTGCATTATCCTTGTTTTTCTTTTGTTGATGTTCATCTTATATCCTTCTTTCAAGTCAATGTCAGTTCCCTGAACTGCTCTTCCAACTCCTTTACTATCTCTGACAGAATTACAACGTCATCCGAAAACCTCAAAGATTTTATTTCTTCTCTCTTCAATTCCTGCTCCAAATTTTTCTTTTGTTTCCTTTACTCTTGCTTGCTCAGTATACAGACTGAATAAGATTTGGGATAGGCTACAACCCTATCTCACCCCCTTCTCAACCACTGCTTCCCATTCATGCCCCTCGAATCTCCTAAATCGTTTCACGGAAATGCCGGGATGGTTCCTTTAAAAGGGCACGGCCGATTTCAATCCCCATCTTTCCCTAATCGGAGCTTGTGCTCCGTCTCTAATGACCTCGTTGTCGACGGGACGTTAAACACGAATTTCCTGCTCCTCCTCCGTCTGGTATCTGTACAAATTGTGAATAGCCTTTCGCTCCCTGTATTTTACATCTGCTGCCTTCAAAATTTCAAATAGAGTATTCTAGTGACAATTGTCAAAAGCATTCTCAGACTCTAAAAATGCTATAAACCTCGGTTGGCTTTTCCTTATCCTATCGCCTAAGATAACTAAGATAAGTCGTAAGTTCAGTATTGCTTCGTGTCTTCCTACATTTGTCCAGAATTCGAACTGATCTCGCTCGAAGTAGGCTTCTACCAGTTTTTCTATTCTTCTGTTAAAAATTTGTGTTAGTATTTTGCAACCATTATTTATTAAATTATTATTTATTAAACGGATATTTCGATAATTTTCACATCTGTCAGCAACTGCTTCCTTTGGAATTGTGATTATTACTAGGTGCCGTATGGTTCTGTAATTGTTCTGGTCACTTGAAATTCTCTTTCACGTGAAACTACTTGCTGAAATACAACCATTAATTCCCCCTCGATTCTCTAAATTAAATGTGTCTAGTACGTAAGTAGCCACTGTCACGTAGACAGAGACTGAAAAATCAGAAATTATGTACAGCTCAATGATAACATACAGTGTACACCATTTTAAATATTCCACTTATAATTCAGTCAACGAAGCCTGTAAAAGTTCGGATAATGGAAAAGTTACGTGTAGTCGAAAACTTTTGTGGGGTGTTGGGAGAGAGTAGTGAAAGCAACGTCGTAAAAAACCCCTACCGGTGAGGTGTTCCAATTTTCGCCACTTACTAATCGTTTAATAGGATAATATGACCGTCATAGCGTATGCCTAATGAATGTGTTTTTCGATGAGGCTGTCGTCTCCGAAGAAATTTGACCCATTGTTGGAGAGAAGTGTAAAACAAGTTGTTAGAATGAAGGACATGCTCTTCCCGCATTTTCTAGTTATTTCGAGTTTGTTCAGCTCAAAGAGTGCATAACAAAACTAATTGAAATAATACAAAAATTAATTAACACGATTAACCAGATTTGATTCCGTAAGGAACTCTCGTGCACAGCGGCCGTAGACTATAAGGGAGGACAGGCACACAGCCATCAGTCGCAATCCCATTAGATTTTTTTCTCTTTCATATTTAGATTTCCGCTTTACATAAGCATCTTCAGTGCTAAAACACAAGGAAATTACAGCATCATAATTAATTCACTTTACACAGAGCAATAACTAAAATACTGTCTTATCCAACACCAGCTGTTCGTTCTGGTCAACATACTATTTGAGTTATAGTCCAACAAACTCGCGGCAACACGTGTCAGCATGCGATCATACTGGTGTACAGGCACAAGGGAACTAAGACGATAGTTTACAGCAAGTACAGCAGGTTTAGTTTACGTCAGGTAGTTACAAATTATCTAACAGAGTTTCATTTTAGTACATTAGTTTGGAACGCTTTTCTCAATATCTAAAATCAACAAACATATTTGCATGTCACTCTGAAATAATCAAGAAACACCAACTTTCAGCGTACTTGCTCATACCTTAGTGGTGAAGCGATCCACTAAAATCTATGCAAAGTGTCATTAACAGGTTCACACAACTGTCTTACACAAAATTGTTACATTACTTCAGAAATAAAAGTCAAAGAATTAAAAAGATTTTGTTGAAGATCGTCTGTCCCCCTTGTTCATAGTGTACACACGGTTCCCTCTCTGAGGTCGGGTGTCAACTTGTTGCGCAAGACTGAGGAAGACAGGTGGGTGCACCCTCTGCATGTCATCGAGACACGCTGCCGTCTGGGGTCACCAGACGTTCACCTGCTCAGTGAGCGGGCGCCGGTCTTGGCAGCTCTTCGACATGTCCTACTACGAGGCTAGAGAGGTCACGACCCAGGAGGGGTCTGTTACGGGAATTTCAGCCTGCCCTAAAAAAAAAACAACACCTGGCCTCGCAGTACGTGAGAACATGACCTATTATTGCTAGTAGATCGTTTTGTCTTCCATTTTGTTGGTATCATCCAGTGCTGTATATGTTTTATCAACAAAAAAGTAAATCACTATTCTATTTTGAGTCTTAAAGGGTGGGTCCATTGGCAGCTTGTTTGATCGTCTTCTTAAAAACAGCGAGATACATCATACGTTTATGTATGCAACTTTACGTTTGTACTATTTATTAAATGTACCTCGTTAAATCAGCCCTGTTATGTTGACCTTCATTATTTTAGTATGGTCTTAACTGGTTTTCGTAAAAATTGTAAGGTCTTTTGTATTTCTTTTATAGTAAACATTTAGCGTATCGCTTAACCACTACGATATGAGTGGCAACGCTAGGTTTTAGCCTTTGGTGGATTTCAAAGTGATATGTAACTGTGTTTTATCAAGACGATCTTCAACAAAATCTTCTTAATTTTTTAATTTTTAATTTTTATTTCTGAAGTGATGTAACAGTTCTGGGTGAGGCAATTGTATTAACCTGTTAATGATACTTCGCATAGGTTTTGCTTGATCATTTCACCACTAAGATATGAGCAAACACGTTGTAAGTTGGCATATGTTGAATATTTAAAGTGAAATGCAAGTACGTTTGCTGATTTTAAATATATAAAAAAAGTTTTTAACTAATATATTGAAATGAAACTGCGTTAGTTAATTTGCAACATACAGAGCATTACAAGATGTAAGCTGAGGTTGGTGTTCTTGCTGTAAACTACCGCCAGTCAGATCATACGCTGACACCTACTGCCGCGACTTTGTTGGATTGTAACTCAAATGGTAAGCTGATTAGAATGGGTAGTTTCTGTCGGATAACATGGTGTTTTACTTTTCGTTCTATGTAAAGTAAATTAATTCTGATTCTGTAATTTACTTGTATTTTAGCACTGAAAATGGATATTTATAGCCGAAATCTAGATGTGACAGAGTAATAAAATTTAATGGGATTGCTACTGAGTGCTGTGTGCCTGTCGTTCCAATTAATACTGTCGCCTGCCCAAAGCGTACTGTCTGTCCATTGTGTGATCGATAACGCGGACGGCAATGATTACGTAACCGTTTGGGTGTTCGTGAGGCAACAGAAGGTTGACACGTGTTTATGAGAACACGATGCGTTACGAAATAACAATGAGTAAAGAAAGTTTTATTTCCTTGATACTCATATATGTTAATTTGAGAAGGTTTACTGGAGGTGACTTATTTGTTACCACAATAATTTACGTAACCTCAGATTAATGTTTACTAACGTGCGCTAGATTCCTGGACGTGGTAAGCTACGGACGTAGGGTATGTAATTACTATGAAAATTTATGGAATGTTATAAGCAACTGTTGGTTTTTAACAGACTGACAGAAAGGATAGCTGCTGTTGGATAACACCGTGTTTTACTTATCGTTTTGTGTAAAGCAAATTAATTCTGATTCTGTAATTTCCTTGTATTTTAGCACTTGTATTTAGCCAAAATCTATATATGAAAGTTTAGTAAAATCTAATGGGATTGCGAACCGAGACAGAACACGACAGCATTATTATGATGTACACAGATATGAAATACGTGAACTTAATTTATACTTTTCATTGATTTGCAGTTGTCAGAATTACTTAAAATTTAAGTTACTTCAATTTACGTTAACTTCACTCGTTTATCAAGAATGAACATTACGTTGTCTCCACTCAGTCACCAAGAATGAACTTGGCGCTAAATATTATTGAATAAAATTGGTAACTTACTGAGGCATCATAATCAATTACTTTGAAATATATTTTATCAAACAAAAACAAATGGCAACGATATTCTTTTAATAATTTTCTTTTAACTATCAAACCAAAGACACCCAGGTATTCAATAACTGGAGAGGATTGCGACCCTAAGTAGGTGACAATGAGTCACGTTAATGACAAGACCAGGATCCTACTTACAATACTTATTATTAGAATAAAATTCACTGAGAATGTCACTGGTTGAAGCCTCACGAAGTTTCTAACGTGAACTAAAATAAAACAGTTTTACAGTTCGTTGCTGACGTGAAGCCGCCGTCTTCATTGTCGCTCCCACTGCGGGCACGCTTGATTCACAGTGTCCAGTTGTGAGGCAGGATCGCGATGTGACTGGAGCCCGTTCCTCACACCTGTCACCCAGACCGGTCACGCTAGTGACAGCTGTGCCTCACACAGGCGCCGCAGCTCACGCTAGTGACAGCCGTGCCTCACACCTGTCACCCAGGCTGGCCACGCTAGTGACAGCCCTGCCTCACACCTGTCACCCAGGCCGGTCACACTAATGACAGCTGTGCCTCACACAGGCGCCGCAGCTCACGCTAGTGACAGCTATGCCTCACACCTGTCACCCAGGCCGGTCATGCTAGTGACAGCTGTGCCTCACACAGGCGCCGCAGCTCGCGCCACTTGCGCGCGATCACTCTGGCCTCCCAGTCTCCTGCGTGCTCTGCTCTGACGTCACACTCACGCCCAGGGATAGCGCTTCTACTCAAATCTTTACATTCAGCCAGCGATATTGCTTTTCCTAACTTTGCCTACCGGCACCAGCGCAGCATAAATAAATCGAAATAAAAATTAATTTATACAAGTGACAGCACGTACCACAGTTCTAGTTGATAAATAACACCTCAAGTTTTACAAAATCATACAAGTACATCTTATTTACAATAAATATAAATGACAAAAATGTCAGATTTCACGTCTGGATTATAGTGGCACAATGTGAGTGTGGATGTGTTGGTGGGCACTTCCAAACGTCACATTTTCATGTGGTTCTTGAAAAACTCGCAAAACCTGGCTTGTAGCGAGAAATTTACCAAGTGTGAAACACATTAAATTTCCTACAAAACTGCTCCTATTCATTTGTCTCTATGGCTAATAGTTTCTGCTTTGCAGAGGATGGAAAATACAATTATTGAAAATTGTGTTTTCGTGATGTAAAATCAATTATTGCTGTCAAACGGAGAGGTTTAAGAACAAATATGAAACGCGTCTACCACATCTGAGTACAGTACAAACGTATTAATGGGTAAACTGTGTTCTTGGGGTGTGACGGACTGCACGGATGGGGGTGGGCGGAGGGTAGATGCGTGGGGGGAGCCAGGGCCAAGACTACGGTCATGCAGGCTCCCTCCTCGTAGGTCTGCAAACTGAAGGACTGGCAAGTGAGTCGCAAGACGTTGCTACAGGGTGTTTCCCTTGTAATTACGATACTGATGCAAGACGTATTATAAATCACTGGTGACGCAGTACGCAGGTATGCGATTGAGGTGTTTTTCTCCTCAATGTGCGTTAACACTACATGGAATACAAGTTACTAATAATACTCACGCAACAAACGCATATTAATAGAATCGACACAAATCTCTGCACTCTGTTCTACACTGCTAGAGAAGAAACTGATTCTTAGTCATCCTGCACAGCAGCTTTAGTGTTCTTCCAGGAAAGACATCTTCCCTCAGCACGAACGCTACTCCATTTTGGGTTTGCAGACAGATTATACCTGCCAAGGATTTCCTGTCCACTCCTCTTATACAAGCAGAGAAAATAACTGTACTGACCTCGTGTTTATATCTTCTTTTCCCTTTATTGCTGTTTTTAAGTCAGTTGTTGTGTAAGACAGCTCAACGGCTCGAGCTGTGAGTTGTCTAGCACAGCGAAGGACTTGCCCCGAGTGTGACATGCTCTCATTTGGTATTTGACGCTATCGACTTCGTCGTCTCTGTCATCAGTAAATGGAATGCTTTTCACAGCATGAGGGTATCAAATGCTGCAACCCAGCTTAATCTCTCCCAACATATTAAGAGATTAAGATGCTTAAATTCGCTCCCTTTGCAACAGTACTAGGTTACCAAAGATATTTCAACATAAGTCCATCAATGCATTGCAGCCAACTACTCTTCTATACATTAATCAGCCCTGTTCCATCACATATAATTACAAGATATATTCTGCATGTCCACAAAGTGGCCACTCGGTGCAGCCCACTCTACTAGCCGCACAAGTTCCTCAATGGAAGGGATTCATGTAGTCTACCAGCAACACAACTAATGGTTATTGAAAGTGTGCTTTAATTCACCTCCAGGCGACTGCAACACGGCTACAGTACAGTGCCAACTCTACACAACAGGAAGGTGCCCCTTTACTACCCCCAATCCCTTTACCACCAACACTGTGTAGCCCACTTACTTACACATCACACAAATGAAATACTACAGTGAAACATGTAGAGACTGACTGAGAATCAGTTAGGTAGATTTTGACCAAATGCGTATTTTGCGTTAGTGTTATTAGTAAGCCATAACTGTATTCCATGTAGCGTTAACGCACTTCCTGGCAAATAAACATCTCCTAGGCATGTCTGTGCTCTACGTCGCCAGTGAATCATAAGACGAACTGTAGAAGTGTCCATATAACTTGGTGAAGTACGTTGTATTTGTTTGTTGTGACAGTAGTGGGATAGAGAGAGTGCTGAATCGCCTGCTCGATCTTCAGTTAGCAGGCCTATGAAGGAATGAAGTGCACGACCGCAGTCGGGTGACTTGCCCTCAATCACCACCCCCACTCCCTTCCCCAAGTTCTCTACTCCATCATATACCCAGAATATCACATATCTCATGATAGGGTTCTACTGCACTTACATGTGGTACGCACATTTAATATTTGTTCCTCACCCACTTCATTTAACAAGAACATTCATTTTATAACATTAAAACACTGTTTTTAATATCTGATGTTATTCTGTCCTCCGGCATAGGAAAAAAGTAATTTCGCTAGAAGCAGCCGTTTTCGAATTATTCTATAAAAACATGAGATGTGCACACTAATCGTTTAGCACCCCTCCGCTACCCCCCCTCCCCCCACCACCCTCACATCGAGCAGGTTGAGATTTTATTTTTAGAATGTTCTCAGTCAACAGTAGGTAACTGAAAATAAGGGTTTTAAACACCTCTATAAGAACATTAGCGATATCAGGGAAACACACTTCTCCTTAAAAAATGTGTTAACAAATTAATGGAGAAAGAGAGCAAATTGAATCGTAGAACTTACGCTTCTGTTTTGGATTTTAAAGTAATGGAAAAAGCTTTCTAAATGACTGGCAGAGAATCTTTATGAAACTCTCTAAAGGTGACAGAAAATACCCAGTTTGTCGTCAGCGTTGCACGAACTCTTTTACCAGCATATCAGTGATAGCAAATATTGTCCGAAGATTACAGAGTCTATCCAGACGAGCGCATGAGTGTCGTATGGTTTTATCATGTAACTCAACCATTGCTTTGGACAGTATTGTAAGAAAGTGAAAAATTATATTTCATTCCCAACCATGTTGGCACATGAAGTGTTGCTATTGGCTGGTAGCATAATGAAGATAAAATTATAAGTCAGTGTTCATTGTACAGGAGTTGTGTAGTAAATACAGTCACTACCTGTAGACACAGACTGCGAAACGGAGAGAACCAGCCAAATCGAAAGTATTTGTGAATGAAAAGATCCATTAGCCCGTCACATTACTAATATCCTGTAGTCCATATCAACCATCAGCGTGAAGATGGGTTAAGGCAAACAACTCAGTAGGTTCCAAAAAATATATGGAACACTCTATCGACATTTCAGCAACGAAACGAGAAGTGTGACGCTAATGAATGTTATAAGACAGCTGCAGTTTCGGTCTCCGGCTACAGACGTGATAAGTGCACTCTCTTGGCTAAGGATCAGACAGGGATCGAGACAAGACGGGAGAGATTCACATTAAACATCTCAGGTGTGCCCAGATTGCATCATGTCAGAAAAGTAGACACTCCACGGGAATCAAATGAACTTTCCCCATATAAGAAGATGTCGACGAACAGAGAGAGCTTTGACACCAGATCAACAGGACTGAGAATGCTGCTGCTACACAAGCCTAGGGTCCTTTTTAGTCCACATATCTGCTGTCGCAACCATATCAGCTGAGTCTGGAAGCCAAAATAAACTGGGATCCTCTGATTTTCAGATCAGTTCTAAGAAATTCATGATCTGTAGAACTGCGTTAAAGTACATCTATGTCACTCTAGAAGACAAATGTGGGACAGGCTGCAGAACTGCGTTGATAAATAGATGTGTGGTACGAACTCATTTGATGTGCATCAGAAGTATTCAGCAGTGAAACCAGGAGAATGTATAACCCTACCACTACTGTTGTAATTTTATATGCTTTCACCTAAGTAACGGAAAATCATGTCTCTATGTTGCCACGTATAACCCTCTCACTAAATTTAGTTGAGTTTCCAAATAAAGTACGCTCTGGTAGGATAGTCTTGTTAATAGGAAAAGCTAATCAACAGGATTATTACAGCATTTGACTTGTGTTGTGTGTAATGGATAAGTAAATCAGACTATTCAATTCTTTTCCTAAGATCTTACCCAGCGGTTAGAAGGAAATGCAGTGTGAATAGTACTATATTGAAGCTAGGACAACTCAGTTCCAAGTTCGTTTAGTGGTTTAAAATATGTGCTAACGTTCGCCAACCTAATCAGGCAATGAAACAGTGAAATATTGGAAAAGCAGAAATATAAGTTTTGCCTACTTTCTTGCTACTGTTTAAGTTCCTTTCACAAATAAATATTAATCCACGTAAATAATGCTGCTGCAGACACTGGAATTTTTTACTGCTACACCCTTATACATTACGTGTTTAAATGAGAAAAAGGGCAGTAGATCAAGAATGGTAAAAAAAATTGGCCGGTGCAGACCTTCAGAAAAGCATTTTCCAGAACTAACAATATTAAATACTAAAATACTTAGACACTAAAGCACACGCATTTTTCACTTCAAGAAAACCTCTTTCTTGCAGGAATTTACTTTCAAAAGCTATTACTCTTGGAACTATGTATAGTCATTTAACAGATTGTAATAACTTGACTTCACTCTGATTAAATTTTATACAATTAAACTTTTACTACAACACTTTACAATTATCAACAAAACTTATAAAACAAGAACAGTTTCACCTTACTCCTCTGTAATTAACTAAAGCATGGACGTGTTATTACTCTAAAATTCTCATTACGCCTTTCAGTGAAACAACTAAGACAACCTTTTACCCAAACAAATTTAATTTTTTTATATTAGCTTGGCACTTCATAAGTCTGTAAAACAGGATACTCTGTCCGGCCGCTGTTGCGAAGCGGTTGTAGGCGCTTCAGTCCGGAACCACACGGTTGCTACGGTCGCAGGTTCGAATCCTGCCTCGGGAATGGATGTATGTGATGTCATTAATTTAGTTAGCTTACGTAGTACTAAGTCGAGGGTGCTGATGACTTCAGATGTTAAGTCCCATAGTCCTCACAGCCATTTGAAACATTTTTGAGGAGACTCGGAATAATCAACACCAGGAAGGACCCCAAAAAGATGTGCGATTAAAATGAATTAACAGGGTGAACCAGTTTCTTAAAACTTAAAGAATGGTTATTTACTCATAAAACGCAATTTACATTAATGGTTGAAGGTGTACAAAAGTAAAATACCAAAAAAGCCTTATCTGGTGTCTGTAGGCTTGGGTGTGGAGAACAATTATGACGGCCACACTACCCACAGCACAGCCTGCATGTATCATACGGTATGGGCTCAATGTCTCTTCTTGGCGTCGTTCAATTTTACATCCAGTAGCCCACAAACTCGCAGCTATGACGTAAGCCATTTGCAGTCTTCATCCGAGGATATTTGTGGAAATTTTCTGGCAGAGCTTCCCCTGCTTGCCACAATCACTGCTGCCTACGGACTGTGTGACTTACTTCCCGCGCTTGCTCTAGGTAGCGAGCCAATCCGCCCTTGCCACCTTTTCCACTTTCGCTTCAAACAAAAGCACACTGGCATTTACGTAACACCTATTTCTTAAATTGTTCCTAAGCGTGACCATTTTTTACAATAATCAAATTTACATCAACATGAACAGTTTATACACATAATTATTTTTAAATAGAAAATGTCATCAGAAAATTGGTTGGTTGGTTGTTTTGGGGAAAGAGACCAGACAGCGAGGTCATCGGTCTCATCGGAATACGGAAGGACGTGGAAGGAAGTCGGCCGTGCCCTTTGAAAGGAACCATCCCGGCATTTGCCTGGAGCGATTTAGGGAAATCACGGAAAACCTAAATCAGGATGGCCGGACCGTCGTCCTCCCGAATGCGAGTCCAGTGTCTAACCACTGCGCCACCTCGCTCGGTCATCAGAAAATTATTTTACATAATAAACAATTTACGTAGTATTTTACATACATTACTCACATACAATGCAAAGAACTTCAGCCTCCAGTATATAACACATTAATATACAGAAAATATAGTACCAACAACCCAAATTTTTTATGCAAAAAATTATTAAAAAAATATAGATGAACCATAAAGAAACAGCGTGGATGTCCTGTGTTTGACACAGACTGCTGCTGGAAGACAGCAGCACGCACAGACCGTCAGGCTCCGCCTCTGGGTGTCTGGTGGTTCCTGCCCTGAACCGAGGCACACCCTGTCTTTGTGCTGATGATCTTGGATCATTGGTAGCAGCTACAGGTCCCGACATTCTCTGTACACTCCTATCAACATTTTTAACGAGATGAGAAAGGAGGCCGTTCGCTATTGATACCTGTAAAGTTAGAGAAGATCTTCAAAACGTCGAACATGAAAAGTGCTGATGCGAGCCACAGGTATCACGCTTCCAAGTAAGGCAGCTGTTAGAACACGATATGAAAAACAACCGCCCTAAAACAGCTGGAATCAATGAAGTGTTGCAAATGCTCTGACCACAGCAACTGCAGCAGAGCATTCTGAGTACTAGGCGCTGGGTGCCCTGTGCAGGCGTGCTGAGCAGTCAGGAATGCTTCTCCACTCGTGGCTCTGGTCGCCGTTTGACACCCAGGCTTCAGGCTGTGAAGCTTGTCCTTATAGATTTCGATCCAAAATATTTCACTCTTCTTCTAAACTTGAAAATGTTCTGCATAGCAGCATAGTTATCGCTTTCAAAATGACTAAAGGAGACATGGCTGACACCGAATTGTTTAATTCCCAAACCGCGGACATCTGTATTACACAAAGGTCCAATACTTTGTTACGACTAAATGTCTTAACTTCAATGGTGAAAATTTCAAATTTCTCAATTCTGCTTCAATGAATATTTCAACGCAATAATCCTACATCCCAGCGTACTTCCCTATTAAAACTTAGTTTTCAGATCATTTAAAATATTTCACAATGATTTTCTGGAACCTCTTGGGTACTGATATGACACTAGTGGTATTTCTTCTCAATTACGTGAGCAAGTTTGATACGTGCGTGACATCGTGATATTTGTGTGGAATACAGACGAATATTGGACCTGTGCAGAAACCACGTTGTCTGCCGCGTGGTAATAATTGGGAACAGGAAACTGTGGTGGAGTGGTAACCATACCTCCCAAGTTTTCCGGTTTTCCCGGAAGACTTCCGGATTTTGGGGTAGTCTCCCGGTTTTCCGGATGAACATCGTTTTTTTTTCGGATGTTCAACTCGCTGGCTTTTCCCCGCCCACTGCATTCATATCGCATTTCAGTTTTGACTCTTAGATAATAGCTGTTAGTCTATATGCGAGTGTTTGAAATTCGACGGAAAGTTGTTGTTTGTTGTGGTCTTCAGTCCTGAGACTGGTTTGATGCAGCTCTCCATGCTACTCTATCCTGTACAAGCTTCTTCATCTCCCAGTACCTACTGCAACCTACATCCTTCTGAATCTGTTTAGTGTATTCATCTCTTGGTCTCCCTCAACGATTTTTACCCTCCACGCTGCCGTCCAATACTATATTGGTGATCCCTTGATGGCTCAGAACATGTCCTACCAACCGATCCCTTCTTCTGGTCAAGTTGTGCCACAAACTTCTCTTCTCCCCCATCCTATTCAATACCTCCTCATTAGTTATGTGATTTACCCATCTACTCTTCAGCATTCTTCTGTAGCTCCACATTTCGAAAGCTTCTATTCTCTTCTTGTCCAAACTATTTATCGTCCATGTTTCACTTCCATACATGGCTACACTCCATACAAATTTTTGAGACGTTTGTATTCCTTTTTGCCAGCTTCATTTACTGCATTTTTATATTTTCTCCTTTCATCAATTAAATTCAATATTTCTTCTGTTACCCAAGGATTTCTTGTAGCCCTCGTCTTTCTACCTACTTGATCCTCTGCTGCCTTCACTACTTCATCCCTTAGAGCTACCCATTCTTCTTCTACTGTATTTCTTTCCCCCATTCCTGTCAATTGTTCCCTTATGCTCTCCCTGAAACTCTGTACAACCTCTGGTTCTTTTATCCAGGTCCCATCTCCTTACATTCCCACCTTTTTGCAGTTTCTTCAGTTTTAATCTACAGGTCATAACCAATAGATTGTGGTCAGAGTCCACATCTGCCCCTGGAAATGTCTTACAATTTAAAACCTGGTTCCTAAATCTCTGTCTTACCATTATATAATCTATCTGATACCTTTTAGTATCTGCAGGGTTCTTCCATGTATACAACCTTCTTTCATGATTCTTAAACCAAGTGTTAGCTATGATTAAGTTGTGCTCTGTGCAAAATTCTACCAGGCAGCTTCCTCTTTCATTTCTTAGCCCCAATCCATATTCACCTACTACGTTTCCTTCTCTCCCTTTTCCTACTACCGAATTCCAGTCACCCATGACTATTAAATTTTCGTCACCCTTCACTATCTGAATAATTTCTTTTATTTCATCATACATTTCTTCAATTTCTTCGTCATCTGCAGAGCTAGTTGGCATATAAACTTGTACTACTGTAGTAGGTGTGGGCTTCGTATCTATCTTGGCCACAATAATGCGTTCACTATGCTGTTTGTAGTAGCTTACCCGCATTCCTATTTTCCTATTCATTATTAAACCTACTCCTGCATTACCCCTATTTGATTTTGTGTTTATAACCCTGTAGGCACCTGACCAGAAGTCTTATTCCTCCTGCCACCGAACTTCACAACTTCCCACTATATCTAACTTTAACCTATCCATTTCCGTTTTTAAATTTTCTAACCTACCTGCCCGATTAAGTGATCTGACATTCCACGCTCCAGATCCGTCAATCATCCAGACTGTTGCCCTTGCAACTACTGAAAAGGCTGCTGCCCCTCTTCAGGAACCACACGTTTGTCTGGCCTCTCAACAGATACCCCTCCATTGTGGTTGCACCTACGGTGCAGCTATCTGTATCGCTGAGGCACACAAGCCTCCCCACCAACGGCAAGGTCCGTGGTTCATAGGGGGAGGTGACGGAAAGTAAACCGATAATATTATAGATAATCCCTTCTCCCAGAATATCGCTGCGATTTTGTCATTAACTCTATGTATTTTAATCACTGCAGGCGAAAGTCGATGGAACGTTCTATGAATAATCACATCTCACAGTTTATTGCTGCATTCTCTTTATGCTTCGAATGCATGTTAGCGGAAAAATTTGTTTATGCTTGGTTTTATGCGGTGCTTGCTGTGTGTTGTAGTATTCGTGCTACTGTGTGACGTATTTTTGTGCGATTTAGTGTTTTCGTAATAAGTTCAACTAAGAAACGATTTCATTAGTCTTTCAGGGATGCATATTCTGCTGAATTTCCGTGTATTATGCGATCAGGGAAAGATAAACCATTCATCTTCTGTTCCATGTGTTCGTGTGATATAAACGTTGCTTACGGCGGAACAACTGAATTAATAAATCATATTAAATCAGTTACAGACCTCTCCAATACGAAAATTAAGGACAGAGTAGGAAAACTGATTCATTTTGCAGGTTGATGACTGTGCTACTGTTGAGAGAGAGAACTTGACAGGTGAAACCAAGTGGGCTCCCTTGATGAGCATTCGTGGAGCTGATGGTGCTCCTAAGTACGATAGGTTAGACAGACTAATGCTTTCTGTTTTGACTCTACCGCACAGCAGTACTGAGTGCGAGCATGTGTTCAGCTTGGTGAAGAAGAATCACATTCAGTAGGGTCCTCCCTGTCGAATGAAACTCTGGGATCCATTTCTGTTTTCAAAACAAGATTCTTCATCACTCCTATGCAGTCTGTGAGGCAATATACCTAGTGTTCTGTGAACTTGAGAAAATTTTGTAATTAAGTGTAAATAAATGTTCAGTTTAGTAGTTTTGACAGTGTCGATCATATTGTGGCTTGCAAGATCAAGAGCAGAAACGCTCATTTTCGTGTAGTGTGTAAATCGTTCCCAATGTTAAGCGACAAAAAATGAATACTCCTCAGCAAGTAACTTGTGTGAGTACCTAATTCTGAGTTCGAAATGTAACCTACACTATCTGTGTCAGCATTATCTGTAATCTCTTTCTGTGTAGTCTTTTTTCGCTATGTTTGCATGCACACGTTAAAGTTTCTTCGATTTGGGATCTTCTGGATTTCTGTTTTTGAAAGTGTGAGTTGTGAATAGCAGGGGTGACTCAGTTGAGCCATAGAAATATTTTCCGTCGAGAGACAAATATATTTTACTCAAAAGTTGAAAGTATGCGAGAGGCTTAATGATTTAAGTCGATCTGCGAGATGTAAGACTGTGATCAGGAGTCTACTTTAGAGGTACCTCTGACTCGTTAAGAGTGCAGCGGCGTTACGCCACTGTGGACGCGACCCCCGTCTGCCCGCAGGCGACTTCTTCCCGGAGGCGCAGAGCACGGCTGCGCCGGCCGCGCGGCCGCCCCCGGGGCCGCCGGACCCTGAGTTCGACTCCAACCTGGTGACGAACGTGACGGCACAGCTGGGCGGCACCGCCTTCCTGCACTGCCGCGTCCGCAACCTGGGAGAGCACACGGTGAGGCGGCGGCGGCAGCGGCAGCAGCGCGCGCCACTCTGCCTCGCACCAACGCACAGTAGTCAAGCCACGATACGGTCTACACACTGCGTGTGCAGCATTTTCTTTTCTGATTCGACACGACTCGTCACCAATACCTCATGTCCTACCATCCTGTTTCTCGTTCTTGTCAATGTTTTCGACATGTTCTTTTTAAGACAGACATCCTTCAACTTATGAATTATACTGATCAACCAGAACATTACGACCACCGACCTATCATCGATATAAACCCATCCAGGATGTAGCAGCGTCTCGTGGCGAGAGATGACCGCTAATCAGTCACACACGCTGTGCATGTAGTATAAGTGAGCGTCCTCTCTCTGTGTAAAATGCGGAAGGCGCACGATATATCTGAGTTTGACCGAGGGCATACTGTGATGGCCGGAGTGCCGTGGTGAGTGTCTTCAACACGTTGTGAAACCAAGCTGAAATCACTTCCTGACATTATGTGGTTGGGCGGCCACTCCTCGTTGCGTTTGTCGGACGCGGTAACTAGGCTGGCTAGTAAAACAGAACAGGTGGCGATCTGTGGAGGAACGAACATCAAACTTTAATGGTGGGCAGAATAAAAGTGTGTCTAAACACACAGTGGACCAAACACTCCTAAAGATGGGCCTTCAGAGTCAGCCACCCACGCATTTGAAGATGTTAACACTAAGACATCGACAACTGCGACTGAAATGGGCATGCGACTATTGGCACTGGATACTGGCGCATTGACAGAGCGTTACATGGTCTGTTGAATTCTGATACCTACTTTATCATGGCAATGGGAGTGCAGGAATGCCGTTGTGTTCTAGGGGAACAGCTCTCTGACACCGGAACTGCGGGATGGAGCAGGTCGGTGGCGGTTCAGTTTTGCTCTGAGGAACATAAACGTGGGCATGCATGGGTGCGGTGGAGGTCCTACACGGCAGGACGGAGACCAAGGAGTATCGTACATGGCAGTGGCATTCTTCAGCAACATCATGTCCCATATCACAAAGCTAGGATTGTGATGGTGAGGCTCGAGGAATGCAGTGGTGACTTTTAATTGATGGCCCCCTCAGCTCACCACATCCGAGCCCTATCGACAGATCTTGAATGTTGCGTCCGAACTCATTACCCCTCCCAGCAATTTACTGCAATTAGATGACTTGTCTGTGCAGTTGTGATACCATCTCCGTCCAGCGACCAAATGGGTCCTCATTGCTTCCATACCATTCCGCGTCGCCAGTTTTATCCGTGCTAAATGTGGACAAACCGGGTGTTAGGTATGTGGTCGTAATGTTCTGACTGATCAGTGTAGTAACTCAAGTGCCCTGGCTGTTGTAGACACAGGATTTGTAGCTCACAATTTGTAATGAATTAGGTTATAATCATAGCAGAAGTAGCGAAAAGAATCTCAGTTGCTTCTTTTACTATACGATTCACTAACTGAACTGGCCTTGTTCTAGGCAGAGTGGACTCTGTACGAAATAACTTATTTAAAGTTTCAAGCCTTGTAGGTATACAATCCATGCCTGTACTCTATTGAAAATAGGTGACTTTTTGTACAGTCATGTTTGTATTAGGTCACGAACCACATAAACGAATAACTCGTAAGAATATGCGCATACGATGACGCTAACAACGAACAATAATAAGCCAGAACATAATGAGCACTGCCCACCGCGTCCTCGGAAGCCGCATGGTGTCGTTGCAGGCATGTGACGCTGTAACAAAAATATGTAAGCGACGCACGCACGGACGGAAGATCACCCTAGCGAAGATCTGGGCTGCAAATGGCGAAATCCATTGACATAAGCGACTTTGACGAAGGGAAGGTTATTATTACGCAGAGCCGTGAACGAGTATCTCGAAAACGGCAAAGCTAGTGGAATGTTGTCTTGCTGCTGTCGTGAACATCTACAGGAAGAAGTAGGACAGTGAAGCTACCACTGGGCGCTAAGTGATTGGACGTCCACGAGTCTTCACAGCTCGGAGCTTCGCCTGCCCTGTAAAGTAGGATGGATCTTGATCTATGTGATCTCTGCACAATGCTGGTGCACGTACAGGTGTTTCGGAGTACACCGTACATTGTTGAAAAAGGAATTCCGCACCAGACCACCCCCACTTGTTCACATGTTGACCCAACTAAAGCGTCAGTTACGATTGCAGTGCACATAGGACCATTGGGCTTCGACCGTGGATCAGTGTAACACGTAAATAACATTTTTGCTACCCTGGGTCGACAGTTGTCTTCGCAAACGCCGTCATCGATGTGAAAGGCGCCTCAAACGTGCAGCGCACCACCGACGCAGCCTGGTGTGAGCAGTATTATGCTATTGGGGACATTCTCCTGCGCCTGCATGTAGCCTGTGGTAGTGAACGAAGACACGCTGACAGGAGCGAACCACCTGCATCCCTTCAAGCTAGATATCTTCCCCGACGGCGATGTCATCTTTCGGCAGTATAATTGTCCGTGTCTCGGAGCCAGAACCGTATTACAGTGGTTTGAGGAACATTATAGTGAAGTCATGTTGATATCTCGGGGACGAAATTCCTATTGAACCTATTGAACCCATCTGGATCGCTATTGGGTGCCATCATGCCGTATGCAAATGAGTGGCCTGTTATTTACCCGAATTACATGATCTGTACGTATACATGTAATGTCACGTACGTCCACAAACCTAACAGTAAGTAGTCAGATCACTTACACTTAGAATCAGCAACGTTATATCGTTACAAAGATGGACAAACAAGCTGTTAAGAAGGTGGTATAACGTTTTGGGTCATGAGTGTTGTCACTGGTTTGTATACGGCTCACAGAAACTTGAAGCACTGATATGTTTTTTGATTACCTTCACACGGTCCCACCTATATTCGTCTTCAGTCTTACACGTAAGGGTTTGTGCTGAACGTGGTCCCAGGTCGCTGAACTCATCTTAACAGACGTAAAAATTACAAAAAGGAAACACAAAAGAAACTTCGCTTTGTTGCTAAGGGAGGATGTAACAAAGGGATGATTGGGAAATAAATTTATGTTCTTAGAATACTCAAGGCAGAGAAGAGATTCATATGGTCAAGGTGTTGAAAAGTGAGAACATATTACTACTATACGGGGAAAATCTGTCGTTGAGCCGAGAGTAATTTCCAGACATCTATTTTTTAAGCAAGCACTTAACACGTGGGGCGCCGATGATACTCTCGGTGTTGAGCAAAAGATATGACATCAACTGCACAGGAATCACAGTTCAGAACTGGCAATACTACAAAAATTCAGCGTCATACAGGGAAATTAAAAGAAAAAGAGCAATTTACCAACAGTAATTTGTTCAAAATTGTTAAGGCTTTGTGGCCACTTGTTGACAAACTGCCTATTGGCTTCTGTCTCGGGTTCTCCGGCCGACGTTCATCTAATGATTTTTCTGACGTTTCGCCAGCACGAGTGGCTGGCATTGTCAAAGCTTCACCCTCCATTGCCGGTGGTGAACTGGAGCCGAGCTCGCGGGCGCAGACTATATGTACCTGGCGCGCCAACGTCCGAGGGCTTCTCCGCCGTCATTTCCAGGGCGGTTCTCCTCTTGCTACCTGTGACGGTCGTTCGCTGCAGTACGGGAAGCCAGGATCCGTTTACCTTAAGGCTTTACTCTTTCTTGTTCAAACTGTTCGCGTGTTTTTGTATTTCTACAGCTTCTCTGAACAAGCGCGTGTGATAGTGCTTCTCTACAGCCAGAACTTCCGCGTCGGCGAATTTTATTACGTGGTCGGTCTCATTCAGTGCGTGCTCTGCCACGGCCGATTTCTCCACCTGCCCCAACCTGCAGTGTCGCTTATGCTCTTGGATCCTGATGTTAATTGATCGTCCAGTCATTCCGACATAAACTTTTCCGCACGTGCATGGTGTACGGTATATTCCCGACATTGCAAGTGGATCTCTTTTCTCCTTCGCCGATCTAAGACACTCTTTGATCTTCCTTGTCGGTTTGAAAATCGTCTTTACGCCGTGTTGGACGAATATGTGAGCCTCAACACCTCAAACGAGAAATGCAACAACTGGAAACTGTTCTGAGGAGCAATGGGTACTCCACAAATTACATTAGAAGTGTAACAGAGCCAAACACGCGGCGAAGTAAGGAACCAGAAAAAGAAATGTCGGGTACGGGCTTTCTGCCATACATTCCCAGAGTGACGGACAAAATCGGCAGTATATTGCGTCGGAAATGACCGCGGAGAAGCCCTCGGACGTTGGCGGGCCAGGTACATATAGTCTTCGGCCGCGAGCTCGGCTCCAGTTCACCACCGGCAATGGAGGGTGAAGCTTTGACAATGCCAGCCACTCGTGCTGGCGAAACGTCAGAAAAATCATTAGATGAACGTCGGCCGAAGAACCCGAGACAGAAGCCAATAGGCACGAACACAGCTAAACAAACAAGTGGGGTTCTACACACATAGAAAAAAAAAATTTAAGTAACGTGATCTCTAAAAACCCTCACAAAGCAATCTCATGGAACGTCCTCTCGATTAATCGAAAGAACGTCTTCACAAAAGATAGTCTGCAAGCGAGAATTTAAATTTGAAAGAGGGTAGCTAGACTCTATACACGTGCAGTTGTTCAAATATCGAATGATCGCCTCATGTAAAAAGCCATTCAAAGAATATACAAGCGCTTAATCCGCAAAACATTGCATAGAAATAGCATGACTAGAACTCAGAGGAGAAAACCACAGACATCAAGATCTGCGTCATTCTTCCCCACACACTGGAACGGAAGTCCCAACGTTTTCGAGCTCCACACTTCCTATGATTGAGCGTAAAAACTGCTTGAAAATATTGTTGTCGCCTGCCCCGCACGTCAACTCAAAGAGCGCAGTACACAGCGGCCTAGCATCGACTATGGGGCTGATCTCTGGGGATGGCACCACGCGCTAAACGCATGTGGAGAGCGATGTGTAGCGCTGCTAACGTGACTCGTTTCAAACTTCCTCGACGACTGTGCGGAGAGGCTTCTTACTTCTTATTCCGTAACTACAGTCCAAAAAAACACACCTAGGATGCGCATCGCAATATAAAACGGAGAAAGACTTATCAGACCAAAATGCACAACAGAATACCACTCAGTACAACACAACCATTTATCTTGCATCCGCAACATTGCCTAAACATTCCCATCAGTAACAAAAGATTTTGGCTCAGGTGGTAATTCGGATTGTGCAAGAAATTTGGGACACTGGGTAGATATTACGTCTGCCAGTGAAGAGTCAGTAAAATTTAACCTTACAGAGGCACCTTCAACATTCAACCTTACCTCACCACATCCCGAGTTCACCTGGTGTGATGTCAAAATGACACCTAGTATCGCTTCTGTGGCCACCATCGACTCAATAAGGGAATTTGTAGTAAACATACGTCCCTAACATGAAATTCAACTATAGCTTGCCTTTTCAGTTCCACACTTTTTCACAGAATTACCCCATTTTTGTGCGTTGCAAGGGTAAAATTGGAAAGTAACCCATTCCTTCACTCAACACAGACACCCGAGCTCCACTAGCGAGAACTCGTGATAAAACAACACTATCAACATTAATAGAGAGAACAGGCTGTGCAATAGTTTGGACAGTGTCGTGATTCCCTTCCAACAAAATTTCCCTCATGTATTCAACATCTAATAAATTTACATGCTCCACTTCATCATCTACGTCCTTACAACTGTGGATTCAGCCGCTGGCGGTGACAGCCTAGAAGGTAGGCTGTCTCCTCCCGTGTTTTTCAGAGCATCAGGTGATCGCATCTTAACATTCCGCGGCAGTGAGACTCTTGTGAATTTTAAAATTTTCCTTGCGAATTGACTGTTCAAACAAATTTCGGGCTTGCAGCCGGTCGTCGTTCAATACTTCGCACGATATTTCAACTGGGCACCTGCCAGTCATCTTCAGGTGAGCCGTCGCAGACTGGCGAAAACGTCCTCCGTTACGCAATATATAGCGTACTGTAACTATTCTGCGCATGTGTCGAAAACTTGAATTTCTACTGAACATTCAATGGAGTATGAGAAAACAACGATTTTGTCCACAGCAACGTCTTTCTGGGACTCCATTATTAAAGAATCCGTAGAAATACGACTGGCGGAAAATCTGTTAAACCGTGACAGCGGCTACCAGCTGGACAGTGCATGGAATCCCATCGTCTCCACGATTTGCTCAAATCGAAGACGACAGAGTGCGTCGACGGCCGTGGCAAACAGCAACACAGAGGGCGACTGAGTTGCGCTATTCCACCAGCGAGGGCGCTGCCGGCGGGCAGTGAGATCCATCTATCGAGTTTTCGACGCATGCGCAGAACAGTTACAGTACGCTATATATTGCGGAACGGAGGACCTTCCGACCCGATGGGGAATTGAAATACAATAAAGAAAAAAGAAAACCTTTTCGCCTCCCCCCGGCTTCCCCTCCCCTGTTCCTCTCCTCCTCCCCCCATCTCCTCATCCATTGGCATCCTTGTTCGCCCCTCTCCCTCCCAGTCCCCCTTCTTCCCCTCTTGGCAGGTCCCCAGACTCGCACACGCTACGTGGACTTTCGCGCGCCGGAGATCATCGCCATCAGTGTCTCGTGTGTGCCGTCGTGTTTAGTGTTCAGTGTTCACCGTCACACTCCATCGTTCACCAGTGCTATCGTCATCTTCAGTGTTTGTGCTTCGTGTGAACAGTTTGTAGTGTGGATTGTCATCGAGTATGAACGGCTTCATGTTTTTTTCTATGTTCATGTGTCTACTGTTTTTTTCCCGCCGTTTTGTTCCAAGTCATGTATCTTCTCTGTTTTTATCATTGTCCTATGTTTGGCTGAAGAGCGGCGTATTGTGCTGCTGCCTGCCTACCTGTTCTACGGGTTTTAAAATCACAATAAAGGAAGGAAAAAAAAAAAAACGTTTTCGCCAGTCTGCGACGGCTCACCTAAAGATAACTGGCAGGATGCCAGTTGAAATATCGTATTGAACGACGACCGGCTGCAAGCCTGAAATTTGTTTGAACAGTGAGACTCTTGTCTGCCAGCGCTCGTTTCGCCGTAAGTGGTGGCTCAGCTCCACGCCATTCTGAAGGCTCTCGACCGAGGGAGGTGGTGCACAGGGGAATCTGGAGGGCCTCGGTTCCAATCCCTCTCCGGCCATGCCGAATTAGGTTTTCGGTTATTTCCCTAAATTGCTTTAGGTGAATGCTGGGACGGTTCCTCTGAACAGCTCAACAGTCGATTTCCTTTCTCATCCTTTCACAATCCAAGTTTGTGCTTCGTCTGTAATGACCGCAGTGTCTTCTAGAAGTTAAATTCTACTCTTCCTTCCTTCCTGAAACCACTTGAGCAGGTAAGGCGTATTCATGGCCAAAAATTTTGTGATCTTCCGATTCACTTCACCACTTATACCCTGTACAGGAAATGGTAAACTGTGCTTCTCCAACAGGTATTGTTGTGGTGGATACTGGGGCATGTGGGAATTTGGGAAAATGAACCAGTGGACCAAGCCACCAAGGAGGCCTGCGGCGAACATGACGTGACACAGAGTGCCATTCCAACGCAGGCTCTCATTTCTCTGTCGTGCCAGACATGCGTGCAGTTGTGGGAGTGGAGGGACTGGCACTGACGGACAGGGAGCTGCTGCTGCTGAAGCCAATCATCCGGCCTCGGCATTCCTCAGGCCGGACATTCGGCTTCGAACTGGCCACTGTCCGCTGACACACGGCTTCTTGCTGTAGTAGTGGTAGGGTGCCCCACTCAGTGACGCCTGTGCTATGCAAATCACCGTCCACCGCCTTTTGAGAGAGTGCGTCTTATATTATGATGAACGGGGGGTAGTGAATTTCGGTGGGGATGTGCCCTCTATTCTGGCTGATGAGATGAGCGTGGTAAAGATTTTTAAATTTCTTGAAGCGTCTGGACTCCAGTCTAAGCATGTAGGATGGAAATTTTATTTTGCTGCACAGTGGCTGGCTCCCATCGATCAGCCATCTATTGTATTATTTTCATTCTTACCCAAGCTTTTTCCTTTTAGTTGCAATTTGTCAATCTGGCTACCTGCCTGATCATCAAATTTTGTGTGTGTGTGTGTGTGTGTGTGTGTGTGTGTGTGTGTGTGTGTGTATGCGTGCGTGCAACTTCCTACACATTCATATGACTGATTCACTTAGACGTGCAACGGATCTGATCTTCTTTAGTGCGTAACGTACCTGGGGGCAATCTCAGAGCAGCGAGCATGGAGGAGGTGGCCAGGAGTGTGGTCACGCGGCGGAAGATGAAAGTGTCGGCCAGCCGAGAGGCGCCCCGACATAGTCCCCGCAGTTGTGGTGAACTCCGTGTTGCGGGTAGCACAGTGGTCAACGCGGCTGCATACTAAGTGGAAGGTGCCCGGTTCGAATCCCGTTTTCACTCATCGCCTGATCCCTTTTCTTTCTTCCCCCCCTCGAAAGAACAGACACTACGCATTCATACAAAATTTTTGAAGGTTCATGCATCAAGTTTATAACGAGCAGCTGGGCATTAGGGACGATATAGAGACTGGTTATTTAGCGCCGTGTCCTCAACGATACAAAGTGAGTTTGTGAAATACATTTATCGGAAATTTGAATCACGATTGTCCTATATTTTTCTTGTTCTCGCACTGCCTCAACCAGTAGACAGACAGGAACACGTGCCAGAAGTTCTCACAGCAGTAACAATTTCGAGCAGGAGACCGCATAGACGTGGCAGGGTCGCCTTCCAAATACTCGCAGACAAACTATTTTACGTCCAGCTGACCGTGACTCCAGTCAGAAAAAATTAAGTAGTTAACACCATGCTCTGGGCTGCGGCCGAAGATGACGGTTGATATTATAATGAGCAACAGGACATTCTTTTATACTGAAGTCCTCCTCCGGACGCTTCAACACTTTTCTGAGGACTGAATGGGCCCTAACCCTATTGATCATGATAGCATCCAGAATGAGATTTTCACTCTGCAGCGGAGTGTGCGCTGATATGAAACTTCCTGGCAGATTAAAACTGTGTGCCCGACCGAGACTCGAACTCGGGACCTTTGCCTTTCGCGGGCAAGTGCTCTACCATCTGAGCTACCGAAGCACGACTCAAGCCCGGTCCTCACAGCTTTACTTCTGCCAGTATCCCATGCTCTGTTGTAGAGACTCGAAGTACTAGGAACTATTCGACGACATTTGAAAGTGATCTGAAGCAGCAAATTGTGTCCGTACTTTGGCAGCTCTTCTACTTCTTGCTTTCTTACAGTGTCATGGTGGCCGCACGTTGACGCATGGCTGAATAAAAGGGCAAGGGTACCTCAATACCCTCCGACGAAATCCTCCATATCATCCGATCACCTTTGTTGGGCACTTTAAAAATCTCCCTGTACTGAGACAGTCAGTCACAAATTCCTATGCACCGGCGTGACATCCCCTTTGGCACCCTTAAATTTCACATCTGTTCGGCAGGCTGTAGTTCAGCGCCGTAGCGCCAGTTAGGTATGGGGTGTCGATGGCTGTCTCTGGTCAGGAACATTTTTAAAGTGCTTAAGAAAGTTGCGCAGGCGCACCGAGGGTGTTGCCAAACTAGCGGGGGAAGAGGGTGGGGGTAGGGTTCTTATAGGTAGCCTTTGACGCACATGTCAGATACACAACTATTTTCACTCAGTAAATATTACCCATCTATAATGTATGCAGTTGTCTAATACCAGTGGCAACAGTTTAAATAACCACTGAGACAACATGGAAATGGAAACACCGGAATTTCCAATGAAAGAGAAATAATGAATAAACTTTCAAACGCATGGCAGAGGCGTTTTGAAAAATCACTTGATATCAAAGAACGTCATACATCTGAAATTTTTAGCCCCACTAATATTTCATGATTTTATAAGTAAATAACTACACAAAAATTGTCGCACCTGAATTACTCTTCTCCAGATAAGAACGAAAGAAACACATAAATAACGTAAAAAGACATTGGATACGTTAATTACGGTAACTCTCACCTGTACAGTAGTGTCTGTGTTTGTCACACAGTTCAATCCAGTTTCAGAATTTTCCTCTTATTACTTGCCAGAACTAAATGATCAAAGCCAATCAAAGAAGCCAATGAAGCTTTATGGTAATGCAGCTTCAAGATTCAGAATCACTAACACAAGTGTTACGGGACAGTTTTTCATAAACTGCTCTTTAACCGTATTAATAAATCATTATTCTGATGAGGACTACCAATCCATATAAATTTTAACACTGCATAAAAGTATGGACACAGTTATATCCAACGCCAATGAATGTAGTGCAGGTAGCAATAAATAAAGAAGCAAACCCCTTGATCAGCCCTTGGAGCTCACGTGACAGGGCACTAATCACCTTGTTATGCTGGGTGACTCATCAACAGATGCAGTGTGGAGGGGCAGACCGTCAGCACGCCACACTGCCAGTCACTGTCGACGTTCCGACCTCGATGCCGGCCCTCCCAGACGGGTAACTTCTCAGTTGGCATCACGGGACTGGGTGCACCCTCGTACACTCCTCCCTCCAATGAGAAATCCATGGCAGATCCGGAAGTCGAGCCTGGCTCTCCAGCATGGGGGACTTTCATATTGACCAGTTGACCGTTTAATTCTGTACAGTGACACTTCCTTGTTATGTTTTTCTGCAACCTGAGATGCTTAGCCGGTATGACAATGAAAAGGAACATGCCGCACAGATAATAAGACTGTTTCTGTTGAAAGTCACGATTCAGTCACGTATTTGCTGGAAGAAACAGAGCTGAGCTTTTCGACAGACGCGAAAACGCCACGCAGTCACCGCGGAGGCGGGTACTGCGAGGAGCTTAAGGAATAGCCTTTAGAAGAGATAATATCTGTGTAGGAAGCGGAAAAAGATGAAGCACTCTCAGTGGGAGACAGGCATTGGGCGACGAAGGAGGTCACGTAGATATTTAAATTTATCAAGGACTATAGTTGGCTGATGGCAGCAAATTTTGTAGCAGTGACAGCGACTTGCGAGTGCAGACGTGAAGCTGTTTCTATACGACGAAACGTGAAAACATACATATAAAACCTCTAGTCCACTATATACATGCATGCCTCACTGAATTAGACTGGGTAGTGTCATGTTAATGTTCAGGAACATAAAGCGTCTGATTGACTGTACGTCCAAAGAGCCTTCTGTGAGATGTGTTACCCATCTGGCTGCGTGATAGAATCGATACATTAAATATATATGTGTGTGAATTTTTTTGCTGCTGCAGATAAGGCGAGTGCGTTTGTTTGCGAATTATATTTACGAGCTTCATGCAGGATCAACTTATTTTCATACATCTAGTTTAGGTATTGTAAAATTTCTTGCATTTTTGAGTACTTGTAAGCGCGTGGATTACTGCTAAGATTTTTGAATTCGAGTGGTAGCTTATTGAAAATGGATGCAGCATTGTACTGCACACCTTTCTGCACAACACTTAAGGAAGTCCGATCCAAATGCAGGTTCTTTTTCTGCCGTGTATTAACTCAGTGAAAGCTGTTTCTTCTTGGGAATAACCTAATATTGTTGACAAGAAAAGACAGTTATATATATACATATATACGAGGGCAGTTCAATAAGTAATGCAACACATTTTTTTTCTGAAACAGGGGTTGTTTTATTCAGCATTGAAATACACCAGGTTATTCCCCAATCTTTTAGCTACACAACACTATTTTTCAACGTAATCTCCATTCAATGCTACGGCCTTACGCCACCTTGAAATGAGGGCCTGTATGCCTGCACGGTACCATTCCACTGGTCGATGTCGGAGCCAACGTCGTACTGCATCAATAAGCTGTTTCTATACGACGAAACGTGAAAACATACATATAAAGCCTCTAGTCCACTATATACATGCATGCCTCACTGAATTAGACTGGGTAGTGTCATGTTAATGTTCAGGAACATAAAGCGTCTGATTGACTGTACGTCCAAAGAGCCTTCTGTGAGATGTGTTACCCATCTGGCTGCGTGATAGAATCGATACATTAAATATATATGTGTGTGAATTTTTTTGCTGCTGCAGATAAGGCGAGTGCGTTTGTTTGCGAATTATATTTACGAGCTTCATGCAGGATCAACTTATTTTCATACATCTAGTTTAGGTATTGTAAAATTTCTTGCATTTTTGAGTACTTGAAAGCGCGTGGATTACTGCTAAGATTTTTGAATTCGAGTGGTAGCTTATTGAAAATGGATGCAGCATTGTACTGCACACCTTTCTGCACAACACTTAAGGAAGTCCGATCCAAATGCAGGTTCTTTTTCTGCCGTGTATTAACTCAGTGAAAGCTGTTTCTTCTTGGGAATAACCTAATATTGTTGACAAGAAAAGACAGTTATATATATACATATATACGAGGGCAGTTCAATAAGTAATGCAACACATTTTTTTTCTGAAACAGGGGTTGTTTTATTCAGCATTGAAATACACCAGGTTATTCCCCAATCTTTTAGCTACACAACACTATTTTTCAACGTAATCTCCATTCAATGCTACGGCCTTACGCCACCTTGAAATGAGGGCCTGTATGCCTGCACGGTACCATTCCACTGGTCGATGTCGGAGCCAACGTCGTACTGCATCAATAAGCTGTTTCTATACGACGAAACGTGAAAACATACATATAAAGCCTCTAGTTCACTATATACATGCATGCCTCACTGAATTAGACTGGGTAGTGTCATGTTAATGTTCAGGAACATAAAGCGTCTGATTGACTGTACGTCCAAAGAGCCTTCTGTGAGATGTGTTACCCATCTGGCTGCGTGATAGAATCGATACATTAAATATATATGTGTGTGAATTTTTTTGCTGCTGCAGATAAGGCGAGTGCGTTTGTTTGCGAATTATATTTACGAGCTTCATGCAGGATCAACTTATTTTCATACATCTAGTTTAGGTATTGTAAAATTTCTTGCATTTTTGAGTACTTGAAAGCGCGTGGATTACTGCTAAGATTTTTGAATTCGAGTGGTAGCTTATTGAAAATGGATGCAGCATTGTACTGCACACCTTTCTGCACAACACTTAAGGAAGTCCGATCCAAATGCAGGTTCTTTTTCTGCCGTGTATTAACTCAGTGAAAGCTGTTTCTTCTTGGGAATAACCTAATATTGTTGACAAGAAAAGACAGTTATATATATATACATATATACGAGGGCAGTTCAATAAGTAATGCAACACATTTTTTTCTGAAACAGGGGTTGTTTTATTCAGCATTGAAATACACCAGGTTATTCCCCAATCTTTTAGCTACACAACACTATTTTTCAACGTAATCTCCATTCAATGCTACGGCCTTACGCCACCTTGAAATGAGGGCCTGTATGCCTGCACGGTACCATTCCACTGGTCGATGTCGGAGCCAATGTCGTACTGCATCAATAACTTCTTCATCATCCGCGTAGTGCCTCCCACGGATTGCGTCCTTCATTGGGCCAAACATATGGAAATCCGACGGTGCGAGATCGGGGCTGTAGGGTGCATGAGGAAGAACAGTCCACTGAAGTTTTGTGAGCTCCTCTCGGGTACGAAGACTTGTGTGAGGTCTTGCGTTGTCATGAAGGAGAAGTTCGTTCAGATTTTTGTGCCTACGAACACGCTGAAGTCGTTTTTTCAATTTCTGAAGAGTAGCACAATACACTTCAGAGTTGATCGTTTGACCATGGGGAAGGACATCGAACAGAATAACCCCTTCAGCGTCCCAGAAGACTGTAACCATGACTTTACCGGCTGAGGGTATGGCTTTAAACTTTTTCTTGGTAGGGGAGTGGGTGTGGCGCCACTCCATTGATTGCCGTTTTGTTTCAGGTTCGAAGTGATGAACCCATGTTTCATCGCCTGTAACAATCTCGATCACTGCCCGTTGTTTGCAACGCACATCCGTTACAGACGCCATTTTAACAGCTCCGTACAGCGCTGCCACCTGTCGGAAGTCAATGAAACTATACGAGACGAAGCGGGAATGTTTGAAAATATTCCACAAGAAATTTCCGGTCTTTTCAACCAAAATTGGCCGAGAAAAAAACTGTGTTGCATTACTTATTGAACTGCTCTCGTGTATATATATATATATATATATATATCCATTTAGAGTGGGAAGAGTTATCCCAAAATTTAATACCATACGACATAAGCGAATGAAAATAAGCAAAGTAGATTAATTTTTAATTTTCGTACCGAACGATCACTCACTTCAGATACCGTTCGAATAGTAAAAATGGCAGCATTAAGTCTTTGAACAAATCCTAAACGTGGCATTCCACGACAGTTTACTATCTATTTGAACACCTATAAATTTGAACTGTTCAGTATCACTAACCATATACCAATTCTGTGAAATTAAAACGTCAAGTATTGTTGAATTGCGTGTTAGAAACTGTAAAAACTGGGTCTTACTGTGATTTAGCGTTAACTTATTTTCTACAAGCCATGAACTTACGTTATGAACTGCATTATATGAAGCCGAACCAATGTTCCACACGACGTCCTTTACTACCAAGCTAGTGCCATCAGCAAACAGAAATATTTTAGAGTCACCTTTAATCTAGAGGGCATATCATTTACGTAAATAAGAAACAGGAGTGGCCCCAACACTGATCCCTGGCGCCCCCCCCCCCCCCCCATTCGATTGTACCCCACTCAGACCCGACATCACAGCCATTCTCAACACTGTGAATAACCTTTTGCTGTATGTTGCTAAAGTAAGAGGTCGACGAATTGTGAGCTACTCCCGTATTCTGTAATGATCCAACTCCTGGAATAATATTTTGTGATCAACAAAATCAAACGCCTTAGTTAAACCAGAAAGTATGCCTAGCGTTCGAAACCTTTTGTTTAATCGATCCAGGAACTCACATAGAAAAGAGACTACAGCATTATCAGTTGTTTGATAGCAAATCGTGTGATATAAAATGATCAATTATCCTTACATACACAGCCTTTTCAATAACTTTAGCAAACACAGATGGCATAGAAATAGGTCTAAAATTATCATCCCTTTCTCCCTTTTCATAAAGCTGCTTTATTACTGAGTACTTTAATCGTTCAGGAAAGTGACCATTCCTATATGAAAAATGCAGAGTAATACCTTAATATTCTGCTAGGCACTCCATCTTACCCATGAGAGTCTTTAGTCTTCAGTGATTTGATTAATTTATCTCCCTGTTGTCTGTGTCACAAATGAGCATTTCAGACATCAATCTCGGAAGGGTATTTGCCAAGAAAGTTGTATGATTCCCTGTAGAAATTACATTTTTATTTGATTAACCAGCAATGCTCAGAAAACTATTGTTAAATACTGTACATATTTCTGATTTATCAGTAACAGATATATGTTTATTACGAACTGACTTTACATCATCGAACTTGTGCTGCTGACCAGACACCTCATTCACAACTGACCGTATGGTTTTAATTTTATCCTGTGAATTAGCATACCACATACTCTTCGTCTTCCTAATAACATTTTTAAGCATCTTACAATACTGTTTGTAATGGGCTACTGTAGTTTGATTGTGACTACTTCTACATTTTTTATATAATTTCCACTTTCTTCTACATGATATCCTTATCCCACAAGTCACCACCTAGGCTGCCTGTTACTGTTAGTACCCCGTTTAGAAAGTTCTAATGGAAATCAACTCTCAAAGAGCATGAGAAATGTGTTAAGGAAAACATTATCTTTATCATCTATGTTATCGGCGCTATAAACATCCTGCCACTCTTGTTCCTTGACAACGTTTAAAAAAAGTCTATATTTCTGTTGGATTAACTTTCCTACATAGTTTGGAATTATATGTGACATCTGTTTGAACAAAAAAGCCTTTCAGTTTTAAAATTTGTGCACCATAGTCTGAAAGGCCATTCACCCTTTTACTAAGAGAATGCCCATATAGTGATGAAGAATGAACAAAAATATTGTCTATGTCTGTGCTACTGCTCCCTGCACCCTAGTTGAAAAAAACACAGCGTGCATCAGATCATATGAATTTAGGAGACCTACTAACATCCTTTTTCTTGCACCACTATATACAAAATTTAAATTGAAGTCACCACATATAACTAATTTCTGGTACTTCCTACGAAGTGAATCAAGAACCCTCTCTAGCTTGAGCAGTAATCCTCCGAAGTCAGACAAAAATTAAAAGTTTAGTTTCACTACATTCAATTAACCCTCCACAACATTCAAATATCTGTTCAGTGCAGTGCCGTTGTATGTCTACGGACTCCACTCCCCCAATCCGCAATTAATTCCTCGAAGAACAACAAGCTAATCTGTATCCTGGTGAAGGAAGCCTCTGAGTGTAGAATTATTTGAGAGGTGCTCCGACATACCAATAATTTTAGAGTCAACATACATAAGCAGTTCACTAACTTTATCTCTAATACCTCTTATATTTTGATGAATATACTATGCTAATTCCTTGTCTACTTGGAAACATGACGTCCTCTGAAGACGAGCCCTTAGTTAGCGGTACTTCCTTTAAGCAAGTATACCCATCAGCTGACTTCAGTCTAAGAAAAGGTGCATGAGTGATCACACCACCACCCGCTTCACCGTAACCTATAGGCTTTGCCAGTCTCCCCTTCCCATACCCATTGAGGTACTGGCCATGCCTAGTGAATTCCGATCTACTGATAGATCCAACTGAAATGTGACCCATGCCCTCTGCCATCAGCGCTCTCTCCAGCCCCATGTTAACGCACCTAACAGCCACATTAAGATGAGGCCGATCATGACGCTGAAACAGTTGCACGAAATGCACATTAGTGCCACTAGTTTGAGTAGCTATCTCTACCAGGTCACCACCTGCATCATATTCCCCGTCCCTATCAAAACTGTTCCCTGCTCCACTCACTATCACTACCGGATCCTCCTTTGTAAAATTCCTACGTAACTCCACTATGCTGTCAGTCACCCGATCCAACCCTGCACTAGGCTTCACAATGCTGGTGACCTGGTGCTCACTTCCCAATACTTCCTGCAACTGTTGGCCCACACCTCTACTGTGCGAATCACCTAGCAGCAGAATCTTCTTCTTTCTGTTAGACTTTGCAATTGATTTACGCCTCCTAACTGCTGAGGACTGCTGCATGTTCCCTACATCTACAGCTACAAGAGGCTCCTCTCCACTGTGGCAGTTGGTCAAATCTATTGCATATACGCTAAGTATAAATATCATAATACCTTCTCGTCCTAGGTGCCTTCTAGCCAACTGCCAGTTCCCATTCCTGACCACCTTTCAACCCCCTCAACCTATCTAGTTTCTCTCCTCTAGTCCCGATTTTATACCAGTCATGCTCCTTTCAAAGTTTACTGGTACAGTAGCTGCATACTTAGCAGTCATATGCACTTCTCGCTTGTCGAAAAATCCGTACCTGAAAAAAGGAAAGTTGCACATGTCATACCAGTACCTGAGAAGGAAAACAGGAGTAACAGCCGAATTGCAGACCCGTATCGCTAACTATGACTTGTAGTAGTATTTTGGAATATATACTATGTTCGAAAATTACAACTTACGTCGAAGAAAACGATTTAGTGACAAACAGTCAACACGGATTCGGAAAATATTGTTCTTCTGAAATACCGCTAGCTCTTTACTCTCACGAAGTAATGGGTGCTATTGACAAGGGATACTGTTCACATTTGGTACACAACTTACGACCACCTTACAAACAGAAGTGATGACACTTTCTGCAGGACCTGACCATCATTTTGCGGGACAATGCTCAAGCTCGTGCATGCAAGCTGTTACTGATTTCTTTGACTGATGGGTCTGCTAAGTGCTGTACCACCTACTGGACTCCCGTGACTTAAGCCCTCGTGAGTTCAACTCGATTTCTAAACTGTAAGAAATACTTCATGCCTTTCGCCTCTCGAACTGTCAATACAACTTGCACTGCTAAGAGTGTCATACGACTTCCACATCGCTGGCAACGGGTTACACACAATGCTGGTGTCTACTTTAAGGGTCAGCAAAACTTTGAAACACGGATCTATTTTGTACGAGCTGTAAATAAATGGTTGCCACTATTAAAGTTTCAGCCATCGGAAAAGGAATCCGCTATATTTTGGTTACAGGATAAAACACAGAAATCTAAAGTCTGAAAATTCAACTATGTAGTAGGGAATTACAATTATGAATAACGTAAATTAGAACTTTCACATATATAATGTCGGGAAAGCAAACCAAATACTGCGATTTATAGGCAGAACAGTTAGGAAATGCAACAGGTGTACTAAAGAGACTGCTTACACGACGCTTGTCCGCCCTCTTCTGGAGGACTGCTATGCAGTGTGACGTTCACCACGCATAGCACTGACGAGGACATATAAAAAAATTCAAAGGAGTTCAGTTCGTTTTGTACTATCACGAAACAGGGGAGAGAGTGCCACGGAGATAACAGACATGTAATGTTATCGTGTCAACGATGCGAGGCTTAAACCAGACTCGTGTCTCAGTGAGACCTGACCGTAACCCAGACGTGAAGCCGCTGTTTTCATTTCCATTGTATGCCCGTAAACGGCGTTCGGAGGAAACCAACCACCCTGAGACAGGGTACATGTTCTCCATCTCTTAATTGTTTAAGAACAGGTATAGCTTTATTGTAGTCATACGTCTACTCTTACGACTGTTTTCAGAAGATGATGTTGTCTTTTAGCTGCAGTTACTCATTGATGGCTTCTGGTTTGGAAAGGACGCTACGGTCGTTTGTTGACGTCACACACCCATACGGGCACTCCTGTGACAGCGTAAGATCTGTCACATTTCTGGCAGCTCGCCCTTCCATCAAAGGCTTGTGCGTTACAGTGACGAGAATTGTGATTTCCTTCACTCTTCCAGAAATGATCAGTAATGTGTTTTACCGAGATGGCGCTCTTTGACGGTGTAGACCACAACCGAGTACAGAGCTCCTTACCACATCTGTAGTACCGATCATATGATTGTAATCCAAAGAACGCCGTAATCGGCGTACTGTTTTGTCTTACATAATCATCTCATTATTGTAAGCACAACATTTCCCAGAGCAGGTTTCAATGCGGAGTATGCTAATTATACAGACTGTGACAGGTTGGTATTTTTTCCTGGGAAGATGTGAGAGGAGTGTTCAGTAGTACAAAAATAAAGTGGTAAATTAGAGGAAATGATAACAGCTGCGTGTAATATGTAAGCCAGATTTAAAATGGAGCCATGGATCTTTGACAAAAGGATGAATCGCTATGTAAAAGGTATTAATATCTCATAGTAAACTACATAGGAGCCGGAGAAGGTTGCTTCCTGCAGTCTCATTGTGGAGCACATCACTACCGGCGAGACACCGTGTCCCTCGTGGATGAAGTTGGTCGTAGTTCAAGCACCCAGCGAGCAGTCAAACCTTAAAGAATGCAGCTGTACAATCTGATATACAGGGTCGTCCGGTGGATATCTGTACCCCTTCAGCTGTAGTTCCACTAGACGTGACGAGTTACTTCACTATCTTTGGATATAAATTAATTATAGCTTTGCTTCTTTCTCAGGTGAGGAGAAAAGTCTAATTTCAGGGAAATTGACGGTATTTAAAGTCTTCGTCAGAAAGGTAACCATCGCTAGAGAAAGCAACACAACATTTAGATGGTGGGAATATGGTTTTAATAACGCACCGCAATTGTGCCTGGTGTGATCACGTAGTATGCTCAGGAAAAGGACAGATACGTTATTAGCAAATACCTAGCTAGTATTTGTCGACTACCATCAGTCAGTATTGTTTGGTGGGGCCTGTTTCTGACGGGACCGAAACCCGACAGCAACAATGATCAGAGACGAATGCTCGAATCATCCGCAATAATTCCTTGCTCGTAATAGGCGCAATGCACGTTTAAATGACCGGCATCTAATCTCAGGACGCGATTTGGTATGAGCCGTGAGAAGTTAATGAGTGAACGCAATGCGTATACCGCCGTTACGTTTCTTCATAGCGATATTCCGACTTCGCTATCTCAGCCAAAGCGACCTGAAACAGAGTTAATTAGTACACAAACATGTAAATATCCACACTAGCAGAACTTATGATAAGAATAATACCAGGAGTATTTTTACATTTGTTTCATATTTAATTGTAAGAACAAAAACAACAGGCATCTGTACACTTACCGTATGCGTGTGGACACTACGGCAAACCGAGTTAGAAGCATATACACAGCTACAAAGGCAAAGAAAAACGACTTTACACATATATTTTGTTTGATCCGCAGGCTGATTTTGTATGCTGATTTTATGGAACATGCTCTTGCCATTTCTTTTACATTCGATGATTCTTAACTTACAAAAACTTACGTAAAACTTTCAAACAAAGCACACGTACGCACGAGAAACAGGTTCCTAATGCACTCGGCTGTGGACTACACCGTCAAAGAGCGTCATTTCAGTATCTTATAAAAAACTTTACTGATCATTTCTGGAAGAGTGAAGGAAATCACAATTCTCGTAACTATAGCGCACAAACCTTATGTAACTCTGAGCAAGATAAGGCTTTTATGTAAAGTAATACTTCGAGTGCCACGAGAGACGCTGTTGCGACGAGATGGCAACTCATTATCCTGTCTACCGTAGCTAGTATTCGTCGTTCTGTAATACACCATATCGCTTATACACTCCTGGAAATGGAAAAAAGAACACATTGACACCGGTGTGTCAGACCCACCATACTTGCTCCGGACACTGCGAGAGGGCTGTACAAGCAATGATCACACGCACGGCACAGCGGACACACCAGGAACCGCGGTGTTGGCCGTCGAATGGCGCTAGCTGAGCAGCATTTGTGCACCGCCGCCTCAGTGTCAGCCAGTTTACCGTGGCATACGGAGCTCCATCGCAGTCTTTAACACTGGTAGCATGCCGCGACAGCGTGGACGTGAACCGTATGTGCAGTTGACGGACTTTGAGCGAGGGCGTATAGTGGGCATGTGGGAGGCCGGGTGGACGTTCCGCCGAATTGCTCAACACGTGGGGCGTGAGGTCTCCACAGTACATCGATGTTGTCGCCAGTGGTCGACGGAAGGTGCACGTGCCCGTCGACCTGGGACCGGACCGCAGCGACGCACGGATGCACGCCAAGACCGTAGGATCCTACGCAGTGCCGTAGGGGACCGCACCGCCACTTCCCAGCAAATTAGGGACACTGTTGCTCCTGGGGTATCGGCGAGGACCATTCGCAACCGTCTCCATGAAGCTGGGCTACGGTCCCGCACACCGTTAGGCCGTCTTCCGCTCACGCCCCAACATCGTGCAGCCCGCCTCCAGTGGTGTCGCGACAGGCGTGAATGGAGGGACGAATGGAGACGTGTCGTCTTCAGCGATGAGAGTCGCTTCTGCCTTGGTGCCAGTGATGGTCGTACGCGTGTTGCGCCGTGCAGGTGAGCGCCACAATTAGGACTGCATACAACCGAGGCACACAGGGCCAACACCCGGCATCATGGTGTGGGGAGCGATCTCCTACACTGGCCGTACACCACTGGTGATCATCGAGGGGACACTGAATACTGCACGGTACATCCAAACCGTCATCGAACCCATCGTTCTACCATTCCTAGACCGGCAAGGGAACTTGCCGTTCCAACAGGACAATGCACGTCCGCATGTATCCCGTGCCACCCAACGTGCTCTAGAAGGTGTAAGTCAACTACCCTGGCCAGCAAGATATCCGGATGCGTCCCCCATTAAGCATGTTTGGGACTGGATGAAGCGTCGTCTCACGCGGTCTGCACGTCCAGCACGAACGCTGGTCCAACTGAGGCGCCAGGTGGAAATGGCATGGCAAGCCGTTCCACAGGACTACATCCAGCATCTCTACGATCGTCTCCATGGGAGAATAGCAGCCTGCATTGCTGCGAAAGGTGGATATACACTGTACTAGTGCCGACATTGTGCATGCTCTGTTGCCTGTGGTTCTGTCAGTGTGATCATGTGATGTATCTGACCCCAGGAATGTGTCAATAAAGTTTCCCCTTCCTGGGACAATGAATTCACGGTGTTCTTATTTCAATTTCCAGGAGAGTACCCCAAACGGAATCTGAGCACCCCGACTGTTTGTGTCTAGAGGAAATCTCTCTTGCAGGTATGAGAATGTTTTGTAAATGTTTGCTAGGCATCTGTATGAAGCACGTATTTGCCCACTGCGATGTGTGAAAAGCACGTAAAGATCAGATCCAGGCTGGCTCACCAGCCCTCGTCGTTAGTCCGCGTTCGATGCACGGGAACCTCAATCCGCTGCTGCTTGGAAGCGGAACGTCAGCAGAATTACAAGTGGCGTGGTACTTTCGATGGTGTTTACTGCGAGTACTCGCAATGTGATTATGAATAAACGAAACTTTCATGTTACATGTGATGAAATTATCGATGTCCACAGAGATAAATATGGAAAGTCAGCTATTTTTGATACGTTAAGACTGATTTAATGTACAAATTATTGCTAATAGTCCCAGTTGCGAACTAGGTAAGTCAAGTGGTCTAAGATGCGTGCAAAAATGCTACAAAAAATCGGTGGGAATGGAGCTGATTTTCTGTTCAAAATGGCTCAGAGGACTATGGGACTAAACATCTGAGGTCACCAGTCCCCTAGAACTTAGAACTACTTAAACCCAACTAACCTAAGGACATCACACACATCCATGCCAGAGGCAGGATTCGAGCCTGCGACCGTAGCGGTCGCGCGGTTCCAGACTGTAGAGCCTAGAAGCGCTCGGCCACCCCTACCGGCCGCATACACTTTACGCATTTCATGAGCTCGAGCACAAATTCAGACAGCTTACCCTCTATATAAAGTACACTGATAAGCCAGAACATTATGATCACTGGCCACCGCGACGTTGGATGCTGCCTGGTTTCGTTGCGGGCAAGTGACGCGGTCGTAGAAGCATGTAAGCGGAACAAGCACGGACAGAGGAGCAAAAGTATGTAAGCGACAGAGGATGAACCTAGCAAAGATATTGGCTGCGAATGGCGAACTGTTGATATAAGCGACTTACACAAACGGAAGAATATTATTACGCTGACGCTGTGAACGAGTATCCCGAAAACAGCGAAGCTTGTTCAGTGTACACGTGCTACTGCCATGGGCACTACTAGGGCATACTGGGACACTTTTGATATCAAATTAACTGATCAATTAATTAACGCACGTCTTGGGTTTTCTTCACTTGCCACATTCTCCCTTCCTCCGCCACCTCACTGAAAAATACCTTCCCTGTCCCACCCTTTACCTACCCTCTCTCACCACCACCCACAAAAAGTGGCAGGAAATTCAAATTTTAGGGAGAAAATAAGGCACTTGGGCTGCCTCCACTACACTAACGTAGCCCCCCCCCCTCACTCTGATGATTTTACCCAGCCACCCCCAGCCTCCCACCTCTGGAAATTGGTTGAAAAATCGGTCACTCGGTGTTAGGCTGCTGGTATGGGAGGATCACAAGATCCCTACTATATCGTCAATCACATTGCATTAAAAAATTATAGCATTGGAATATTGTTTAAACAATTTTCAGGGATATAGTTTACTTAAACAATGTGTGGGCGCCAAAGTAGTGCAGAATATTATTAATTTAAATAATTTGCGAGGATGAATTTCACGCAGTTTATTTATTTCTAAAATCACAATGTAGGCCGAAACTGACGATGTTACACAACAATTATTATCCTGCTGAAAAAAAAATTCACAGTACCACTCGAAACTAGTAACAGACAGACTCCAACTCTTCTTAGAGAACTGTCTTCAATTACAACTCTAAATAAATAAATAAATATTTATGTAACCACTTTTACGAGTTTCAGCTGCTTGTTTGAAGTCACTGACAGAAAAATTTCTATGTCCCACTGCTGCTGTGGTGTTCATCACTTTACTGAAACGCTGACTGAGCTTAGTTTATATTTGCTGCTGGTGTCAGGGACGATCAGGCTCTTATTTCTTATTTTCCTCACTTTTCGAAACACACTGGTGTCTAAGTGCAGATGGGAAAATGAGGTCAATTACACGTCTAAAAGTACATGACATGTTTCGAAATCCCCAACAGAAGAAAAGAAAAATACGCATGCACGCACAGCAGATGGGATGTCTAAAAGATTGTTCTAGAATTCCAAGCACCGTCCAACAGACGAGACAAATGGATGGAATTTTCGGCGGATTTCCGATGTCCTACAGCTGCTGGTATGGAGGTGCTCTAAAGCCACAGTGTCAGGTGGCGGATAGAATCCCCCCTGCCGGAACCAGAAGAGACTGATCTGCCTGAACACTCAAACAAAGATGACATAATGTGACTCTGAGACGTCATGCAACTTTCCGTAGATACCTTCTTCTGTCCCTGTTTTTTTTCTCACCAGTCTGCACAGACTCCTACGTCACAACCACAAAGGATGTCTTGGGACTGTCTGACGTGATGGAAATTCTTGTGAGTGGAGCATTCTCATTGTTTCTTACTGAATGTACCCTCCAAATTGCTATTGCTGCTGTGGGAGCAAATTTCTACAGAAGGACAAAGCACAGTACTCTCAATGGAAACCCATTTTGTACTCAAAAAAACGCACAGTAGTAATAGTGCACTGACAGTTAAACACTGAAAAAATGGTCTATGATCATGAAACACGGAAACTATCACCAAAGACATTTCGTCAGTTAGACTTCTCTGCTACTGTCGACGAAATCTGGAAATTTTCGGCGTGAAACCGATCTGCAACGGTCCTATATCACAACAAGTGGTTCCACGACCATGCCATATCATTGCAGTAGACACAGTTCGGAACCCGCACTATACAAAATCATCACTTCTGCATCCTGTATGTAGCTATCGACCACCAGACACTCATACATACACCGCATATCCACACAATAACATAATCACACGCACTGTATATAGTCACAACACTAGATATTCCCCATGAGGTCGTTTAGTCATGCACTGCAGCCAAGGCTTACGAGGCAAATGCCCCCATACACACTGGCCTGATGCGCGTTCAGAGCTTCCTCTGTGGACGGTGCCCACTCCCCGGTCGGGTGTAGAAAGGCTGGGCTGGTTAACCAAGCACAAGGGCGTCCAATAAGGTGCTGACTCCTGTCTCTTATATCACTGATATCATTATTCTTTATAAAATACGAATAGAACTACCCGTCTTTTCTGTTTTCAAGTTTTCATCTAAGAATCTTTGTAGATGGTTTCTGCAACAAGTACCGTCCATCTAGAGTCTCTGGGATTACAAGAACATTTACTTTCCGAGATCTGTCGATCAGAAATGCTTCGTCGATATGAAATTAATTCATCCATGTCGACCGGTGTGGCCGAGCGGTTCTAGGCGCTACAATCTGGAACCGAGCGACCGCTATGGTCGCAGGTTCGAATCCTCCCTCGGGCATGGATGCGTGTGATGTTCTTAGGTTAGTTAGGTTTAAGTAGTTCTAAATTCCAGGGGACCGTTAAGTCCCTTAGTGCTCAGAGCCATTTGAACCAATTCATCCACGTCGAAATCGATATCAGTGCATTATCCGATTATACACAATAAAAAACTACTTTTATGTACACCTTTATCCGGAAATCATCGAGTAGCAGATGAAAATTTCCAGTTTTAATGTATTTTCACATGGTTTGCTAGAATACCATACGATTCACGCAACATTTCTCGATATCAAACACATAGCAGTATGCTACTGATCACTTGCACAGTATAATTCTGGAGATAAAGAGTGGAAATTATATCTCTAGAGAGGCGAGACTTTAAGCGAGGTCATTATGTGGAACGTGCTAGAAACCGACGAATAACCTGAAACGCATTTCGTCTACGAGGATTCTTACACGAAAACCCGGAAATAGAGGAACCTGGGAGCTACATTTATATTTTTTAACAGATAATGATATCAATGATATAACAGGTTTTATGTCATCCTCTGTACTTTACAGAGTCTACTAAGGTTTTAATACTCACAATCATCGGTGTTTCTCATGTCTAGAGAACCAGAAAATCTCTCTTCCCCCAGTTTTTCACCATCTACAAGCAAACAACAAATCACAATCGATGTTCTCTTAACCAAATACAGACAGCGAAACGTGGAGAATGGCAGTCTAAGCCGTCAACATGTCCATTTCCATACGATGGTGGAGGGGAGGGGGGGGGCGGGAGGAACTGGTTGTCCATTGCAAATAATCCCATGTTGAATCTTCTCAAATTTCCCCATAAAAATCGCAGAATGGTCGCAACACATGCGATTGCAAAGGCTGTCCAACACATACTTAGTATTAGTTCGCTATTCACCCACCCAGAGGACGACACTATTAGGTCAGCTGCGTGCTTGTACCCTGCCTGTCCAAATACGAAGGCTCAGCAAGACTCGTGCCTTAAGGAGAAGGGGGCACTGGGTACGTCCGCCATACACCCACACGCCAGGCACAGTTGTCTTTGGAAACCAACCACATATTAACCAGTTACACAGTTAAATATTACGATCGTAGCGTCAATTTGGTGACGTTAGACATGTGCCAAGTATCGGAAATACCTCCTCCTGACGACTGTGGCACTGGAAATACCAATTTCCCATCTAAATCTGTATCGTCCTAATGACTGGACATAATTTTGCACATAAAACCTTTGATACCAATTACAGGTATCGACGCGATTTAATCGTAGTTTCTCACATCAAATCTATATCTCCTTCCTTTCCTCATGCTGGAACCCTGATCACAGTAATGTTAAGTTCCAGTAGCATAACATTCCTGACAAGCAGCGTGATTATCATTTATAATGTACAGCGTCCGAAAAAATGTACTAGGTCCACACCCACACCACCTGGGTGTCGTTTCTCATGGCTTCCCATTACCAAAACCCTCCAGCTACATCGTCGTTATCTCAAATTTGTCGAGTAACAAAGGGCATAGTTACAATCAAAAAGCCTGCGCTTCTCTTATGTTACGTACGTCCTTGCATGATAGCTGGCGTTTGCCAGAGCAGGGAGAACTGATACCTCCACTCAAGTCACAGACTCATGCTAATTCTCTCAGAATCCCATCACATTCCGACAGCACTGTTCCATAGTTAGAAGGCTGTCTAGTCCTCCATCCATCACTAACCAGGTAGACAGTTATCACAATCAGAAAAATAGCACACTAACTTACAGGAGGAAATGCCCAACCAGTCAGAGCATACGAGGACTGCACAAGGAAAATCAGGATCATTACACCTACAACACATCGATACCGACTGACAGCCGATAAATATTTCCCTGAATATGTCCAAATCTCCTTTATCCTATTCCTGTGATTACCACACTGGAGGTACGACAGTATAATGGTGTCCCAGCACAGCACAGTGTCACTCTCTCCCTCTCTCTCTCTGTCTATCTTTCTCTCTCTCTCTCTCTCTCACTCTCACTATCTTTCTCTCTCCCCCTTTTTGTAACATCCAGCGGAGTAGAACTATGAACTATAAAAACTTAGGTCATGTCACCTGGTACAAAACTCAGTAAAATTTTTCCACCTCTCTCTCTACCGATATATCGGAAACAAATACCATCTGGCATTGAAATCGACTGTATGTAGTGATCCCATTAAATATACACATATATTGGTCCACTGGAATAGGTGGCCAGTGATCAAAGTTGCATCCACTGATATGCGTAAAGTTTTATCGCCTGTACTGAAGGAAGACTAAATCCCACAGACTATCAATCACAACAGAAGAGTTCTTCTGTTGTCATTTCATAAGCAGTTTGATACATTGTTTTTTCTTTGCTATAATGTATCGAAGCAGTGTATGACTACAGCTGCATGTTTATCTCAACATTTTGTTTTTGTACCATGGCTTTATGGTCTGTGACAGGTATTAAACCAACGTTAATACCTTTTTGATACATTGACTCTCACAAAAAGCTGAACATCGCATGGTGTAGGCTAAGATGGTCCCACAACACACAGAATGGTTGAAATACGAGAGCGAGGCAGAGTTTCTTGGTGACAAAAATGTGGAAGACATCTCAGTATATGGAAACTGGAAGACTCTGCGGCATTGTTTAGCGTTTCCAAACAGCTACGCATTTAGTCTCATCTTGCACAGTGATGGGTAGCCAATTTCTCAGTTTTCTGTTTTTGCAGAGACCAAGAGCATATTGCACCCGGGAATGTCATCACTGTTTCAGCATCCTAGGTGGTAGTCACCCTGATCGCCAAATTCTTGGACACTAACGCCTTTCATTTTTATGACCCGAAACAGGCCGGTCTGTGTGGGGGTAGTTCCGTCGTGGCGGTTGGCTGCAGGGGATCACTAACCGACCTCATGGGGAATATCTAGTGCTGTGACTATACACGGTGTATGTGCTTACGCCACTTGGATCTATAAGACTCTGCGGTATACGTGTGAGCGTCTGGTACTCGATAGTTATATGCAGGATGCAGAAGTGATGATTTCGTATGGTGTAGGATTACTAAGTGTGTTTACTACAAGGATATGTTACTGTGGTGCAATCGCTTATGGTGATATAGCATGGCTGGAGATGGCTTTCACATCGAAAAATTCAAGGTTTCATCGACAATAGCAGAGCAGCGTAACTGATGAACTGTTTCCGGGTTTCATGATCTGTAAACCATTTTTGCCGTTTTTAACTATCAGTGCAATATGACTGCTGTGTGTTTGCTGATGCGTGAAAAATTGTTTTCTATTGAATTCCTTGTACTTTGTCCATCTGTAGAAATTGGCGGACAGTGATCTCACAGGAGCAAAAGCAATTTGAAGTGTGAATTTAGTAACAACCAATCAGAATGCTCCATTCACGAGAAGATACATCACATCAGAGAGTCCCAACTTTTCCTTTGTGGGAGGCATAGGTGTCTCTACAGCCTGGTTTGATAAAGACACTGGCAGGACGAGGTGTCTGCGGAGAGTTCCGTGACATCAGAGAGTCACGCGGTGTCTTCTTTGATTGAGTGTTCAGAGACAAGTGCAGGTAGATCAGTCTCTTCTGGCTCGGACAGGGGGGATGCTGTCCGGCAGCTGCCACCGTGTCTTCACAGCATCTCTGTACCAGCAGCTGCAGGACACCGAGAATCCGCCCAAAGTTCTGTCCATTTGTCTCCTCTGTTGGACAGTGCTCCGAATTCTAGGAGACATCCAATCTGCTGTAGGTGCGTGTTATTTTCTTTTCTTTCTTTTTTTTTCATCATCTGTTGTGGGTTTCGAAATATGTCATGAGTTTTTAGATGTGTAATTGATCTCTTTTTCCCATCTGCGTTTAGACACCAGTGTGCTTCTGAAAGTGAGGAAAATAAAAAATGAGAACCTTAACGTCGCTGACACCAACAGTAAATTTAAACTAAGCCAACTCAGCGTTTCAGCACTGAAGAACACCACAGCAGCAGTGGAACATAGAAATTTCTCTCTCTCTGACATCGCCTTCAAAAAAGCAGCTTAAACTCGAAAAAGTGTTTGTGTTCTACTTAGAGTTACATAGACACTTACTTATGTATTTTGGGCTGTAACTGAAGGGAGCGCTCTAAGAAGAGTTTGAGACTGTCTGTTTAATAGTTTCGACTGGTGTTGTGAATTTTTTTCAGGAAGGTAACACCAATTTTGTAACATCGTCTTTTTCGAGTTGTATTGTGATTTTAGAAATAAATAAACTGCGTGAAATCCATCCCTGCAAATTGTTTGAATAAATAATATTCCGCACTGATTTAATTCATGTAAACTGCTTAAATAAACAATATCATTGAAAATTCCATAAACAACAGACCAATGCCTTAATTTGTTTAATTCAATGTGGTTGACGATATATTAGTCTGCTATCGTGAGGTCTTCTCTGTCCAACAGTCCATCATTGAGTGTGTAATTTCCCCCCTCCCCCATTTCCAGGAGTGGGGAGTGGAGGGGGTAAGAGACGTTAGTGTAGTGAGAAGGGAGTTCCGTTAGTAGAGATATAGCCTAACTGCCTTATTTTCCTGCAAAATGTTTAATTTTCCTCCGTTTTTTCTGGGGGTGAAGAGTGGAGTGGTGTGTGGCAGAGCAGGGCTTTCCCGGTGGGGTGGTTGGAGAAGGCGCCAAGTCATCATGGGGTGGGGTATTTAATTAAGCAATATATCTCATTTGATATCAAAAGTGCTCCAGCACAGGTTTTAACGTACTACCATAGGCATCGGCGGAGAGAGGTAGAGGCGCAGTAAAACTGCTGCTAGGTGCTAATTATTGGATGTCCAAGACTCTCTACAGAAAGAGGAATTTGGAGGCTTGTTTGCTCTATAAAGTAGGATAGGTGGTGATCTCTGGCAGCACTGTGGAAAGAGCACAATGATGGTACAAGCATGAGTGTTTTGGAGCACACCATTTGTCATACATAGTTGAACGGGGAGCTCCGGAGCCGACCACCTCTACGAGGTCAAATGTTGACGCAATATCATCAATTACGATTGCAGCGGGCATTGGGCCATCAGGATTTGACCGTCGATCAATGGAAACGTGTCGGCTCTTCGGGTGAAATACATTTTTACCACACTAGGGCGATGGTCGTCTGCACAAACGCCGTCACCGAGGTTAACGGCGGCTCGAAACGTGTGGCTCGCCACAGACGCGGACTGGTGGGAGCGGTGTTACGCAGTGGCAGACATTTTCCTGCTCTTTCACAGGACCCATGACAGTAATCGAGGACCCGCTTACTGGTGCGAACCACCTGCGTCTCTTCATGTTTGATCTCTCTCCCGACGGTGATGCCATCTTTCAGCAGTATAATTGTCCGTGTCTCGCAGGCAGAACCGTGCTACAGCGGTCTGAGGAGCATTGAAGCGAACTCACGTTGATGTCTCGGCGGCCAGATTCGCCTGATGTGAATGTCTGTATCTGGGGCCAGCGGCGCGTACGCAAATCAGCGTCCCGTCATTTACCCGGATTACATGACGTGTCCGTATGCATCTAATGCCACATACGTCCATAAACCTACCAACTAACTGTCGGTCCCGTGATACGCAGAATCAGTGACATATTTCGTTCCAAAGACGCACAACGTGCTACTAATCAGGTTATCATGATGTTCCCGCTCATCACTGTATCTTGCTACATACTTTTCGAGTACAATAAGCGTATATTCAAAAGTTGTTGACAGTTATTCCGCTGTACTTTATAACGATATGTTTACGTAATGTGTATACATAAACATACAGTTATAAATGTCCCCGTTCGTAGTCTCTAATTATAACAATATGTTACTTTTGTGCTGTAACATATAGCTATAATCAGCGGTGGAAACATATTTGCGAACGCCGACCGTGGGCGGCTGTTTCTTGTTGGATTGTCTGATCAGTCGGAAGTTGCATTGCAGAGGAGAGTAAATGCCTATTCAAAATATAATTATTTTGGATAGCTCAACATGAATTTCCTAAGGGACCGTAGTTTATCATGCATTTACCAGTAGAATATGGCGCGGAGAAAATATTTCGCCGCATGCAACTTCCGTCCGAACTCGACAAAAGAATTCGTGACTGTGAACTCTCTATTTGGCAGAAACATATAGAAAATTAAATAATTTCATGAAGAAGTGCGACATAGATTCTATAGTAAATGAATAGTCCATACACCAGTTCCATTTAACTCTGAATTTATGGCAATTAATAGACGAACTTACACTGCAATGAAGGATTTAACATGGATGCCGTTTTGACTGGCACTTCTCTTAATGAAAACAATTCCTTTGACGTTTTCACATACACGTCGCACAATAAATCTACTGCTAGGCACTTTTAGTATTACACATTTACTTTACACTAGAACAATATTAATTTTAACAATAATAATACGGCGGCAAGACATGCGCGTCCGACACAAGTTACAGGAGACAAGAGAAGAATGAGTAACTGTTCATCGAGAATATCTCGTACCTCAAAAAAAATGTGTAAAAGTGTTCTTCTTCTGTCCGTTTTTCGCGCCGCGGTTTTCAAAGTCAATAACTCACTGCATCTCTGACGGCGCTTCGACAATAAACAAGTTACGTCACAGGTCGTTCATCTTTTACATTCTCGCAACATTATTTGCTAATTGTAGCTGTTGCCGAGCGACTGCTCGATTAGTGAATGATTTAAAATGATAAGACAATCACATAATGTTACAACTTACACGCGCCAAAACAATACCTGACACGGCGACAACGGTGTATGTGCGGATGGAAAACAAGTCAAGAGTGCTTCCAGAGACGACAGGAGACGCAAATGGTTAATCCAGTGATAACAAGCGACTTCCGCAAAGTCAAACTGACATCACCCGTCAGCTGGGGATGAGCATCTCGGAAACGACGAATTTCGTCTCCTGTTCGCGAGCTGCTGTCGAAACAGTTTGTGGGAAATGTTTGAGTGCGAAATCACGTGACTGAAGTCCACGTCTCATCACATAGCGTGGAAGTCGGACGCTTGACCACGCTGTGAAGCATGACAAGCTGCGAGCTGCCGCACAGCTGGTGACTGAGCGGAACAGTGCTGGAAGCACAACAGTTTCGGAACACACCGTTCAGTGCACCTTGCTGAACATGTGGTTCAGCAACAGACGATATCTACGTTTTCACTTGTTCACCCGACGCGAAGTGACTGCTCAATGTATGCACATGCCGCTGGAGGATTATTATGTAATGGAAGACCTTCACTTGTGTTTCCACGGGACCTAGGGAGCAATCGAAGACATGGTGATAAATATTGGTTACGTCAATATTAATACATCCCATCTTAATCCCCACATGCTTGATGTCCTTCACATCGGCGATGGCCTGCCCCAGCTGCAGAATTGACCGTGTCACGAGAAAACTAGCTGCAGTGTGTTTTGGAGCATGGTAGTAAACACGTTGATGTCTTGATACAAAGTTTGCCTGTTCTGAAGCCGATGGAACACGTTTGGGGCACTGTCTGGCTGTAGATCCTCCCTCATAAATCAACGGCAGGTAATTTGCGGGAATTGCGTGACCTGTGCACGAACTTCTGATGCTGCAGACCCCCAGGACTCTACCAGGGGCTTATCGAATTCCTGACACGCGTTTCCGGTCTTGTATTTCATTCGAAATGCGGACCAACATGCTTTCAATCAATGTAGTTCCAGTTTCATGATGCAGTGAGTTGGATGACTGACGTGCATTTTAGGATTTCAGCGGTTTCTTTCAGTAGCATTCGTTGGAAACCACGGCACTGTGAATCGTCAGTGTTGCTTCAACTGCTGGGTGGTCAACTGAACGTTACTGTGTGGAACACGAATAGATGATGACGTATTTCTGTTGTTGAGGAGGAAGGGTGGTATCACAGAATAGCTCACTCAGCGCATGGACCGTCGAGCTCAATGATTTCATTTGATGGGCCAGACTCTATCATCAGTGTCCAATCAAGGAGGTGTGGGATGTAACCTCCAACGTTGTTGCTAGGTAGGACGATGACTAGCGTTCACCGTTACTCCCATCCCCTAGATAGTCATTTATGGTGGCGAAAGGATCTCGAGAAACTAACACTCGATCTGGCATTTGACAGGATGAGGGATGTCATGTGAAACAACGAGGTCTTCTGCGGAAGTGACTAGTTGTTGGGCGACGATAAACTTAGACACTGTTAGTATGGTAATGAGAAAAATAAGTATTTTGCCAGCTGTATTTTTGATTAATCAATATGCAATAGTTGAACAAAGCAGTAACGAAAGAGTCCTTCAACATTTTTCTACAAATACCCCGAACACAAATACTGCACAGCCGCTTTTCCGTGCTTGGTACAAGTAACGGAGACTGGAGATATACGGAGCCTGACACGCAAAGCGACCACCGAACACGGCCTGCTGGGTCGTGAAGTGGCGAGGAAATGGGGCCTAACTTGGGGGAGCGGTGAATGCATTTCGCAAAGGAGTTCGGGGCTGCGGCCGCTCCAGGCAACTTTCCGCAGAGTCACGTGACTCCGGCAAGTCTACACACACGGCTAGTCGGGCGCGGCTCCAGTTTCCCAGCAGAGGCTGCGATGGAGTCAGGAACTCAATACAATCTCCCCCCACCCCCCCTCCCCCACCCCCGCGATCCCGTCCCGATCAGTTCCGCCTTTAGCTCCAGCCACGCGTACCACTGCTGCGGCTTCATTTTGTGACTTGCCCGTGTCACTGATAGGGCACTAGTCGCTTGAATAACTTTTATTGTTTGCAATGACGCACTCCTTTCTATTACCTTTCACTAACGTTTGCTACTTTCTCCTTATGCTCTAACTATTCCATAGAAACATTTTGATGTTCCTCGTTAAGTGTGTCATCAGTCATGCAGATAGCATCGTCGTCGTTTGGTTTACTTTTATTGTCAGTTTCACTGTTTTCCATTAGGGGACGGAATCTGAAAATTCCTCATTGACATTTCTTCCAGGCCTTGTTGTACCCATACTTGAGTGAAGCCGGTCTAACAGTACAGCTGCGTATCTACTACTATTGGCTCACGTTTTCCAGTTGGCTATCATGCAGGGCATCTACGGCCACAATTCTCCCTCAGATATCCACCTGAATTGCATGTGGACCGTGAGCGAGGTTACTTTTCATACACGACATACGCCCAAGACCGCTGCAGCAATGTCGGAGATTTGATGTTTTACCGGATTCATGATATCCACGGTACAGTCGTGAAATGGTCGTAAGGAAAATTCCCCACTTCTTCGCTACCTCGGAGTTGCTGTGTCCCATCGCTCGTGCGCAGACTATAACACCATACTCAAACTCAATGAAATGTTGACAGCCTGCCATTGTAGCAGCAGTAACCGATCTAACAACTGCGACAGACGCTTTTTGTTTTATATAGGCGTTGCCGGCCGCAGCGATTTATACTGCCTGTTTAGATACCTCCGTATTTGAATATGCATGCTTATACCAGTTTCTTTGTCGCTTCTGTGTAGTTAAGGCACGTCCTCTAAGTACGCCGACTGCTTTTTGCTTGCCACAGACAAAATGGTTCACAGCCACCAGGTTCGTCTACCTGAATTACTTGTGTGGGCGCGATCCAGCCGCCGTCAGACGTCTGTTATTAATACCGCCTGTACTGTGCGCCTGTGTGTGTGAGGGGTATCCCCGGTTGCAGGTGTCGTGGGTGCGACGCCGCGACTGGCACATACTCACCTCGGGCCTCTTCACCTACACCAACGACGAGCGGTTCCAGGTGGCCCACTCCACTGACGAGGACTGGAGCCTCCAGATCAAGTACGTCCAGAAGCGTGACAACGGCACCTACGAATGTCAGGTGAGAATGCAGCCAAACATTCATAACTTGGATTCTTTCAGTAGTTCACATCCCAAATTTTAAACAATTTTTCGTGCTGTTATCCTCACATTAACATGTTTTATTCATATGATTATTTAATCTCACGTTATTATGTTGCTTTTCGACAACTTCTTTCAAAATTTACCCCAATACCTTTCCCTAATTTGCTGACACAATCTGCAGAGAACTGTTGCATTAATACTCAGGAACATTAAATGATAAAATCATTTTTACAATTAATTTCACTGTTTGCAAGATTAATTAAGCAATATTATTATTTCGGGCCATAATAACGTTCTCTGTATCTGAGTGGTCACCTTGTCTGATGACCATCCTGAGGGCTCTAGTTGTATTCCTGTTGTTGACGGTTGTTTTTCTTGTTGGGAGGACTGGTACAGGCCTATCCAGCTTCGTCATACTCATTGGGATGCTACTTCAGGGACAAGTAGAATTTTGTTTTATTATCCTCACTCCATAGGTGTTTTATTACTTAGTCACATTTCAGTGTGACACTTCCCAGTTTCCTTTCAAAATTTGCACACATTTTCTCTGTTCGTATCGCACTAGCTCTTAAAGTGAGAGATTTGCAAAAAGAGACTCTCGACGAATCCTTGCAGCATAATACAATTGGTGAGATGCTGCGTATGGAAGTACAGAACTCATTTCCTGTATGCAATCTTGGGATCTCTGAAATTTTAAGGAAACTGCCATTTTTGTATCAGTCATTTGACGATGTCGCCAAAGGCAGAACGTCGTTCGTTTATAATCGAAGGCATTTTAAATGAAAATTCGAAGCAAGACCATTGGGGCTGTAATTATAGCTCTCCTGTTTCAAACTGACGCTTCAAATTTCCCTCTCACAAGGTACATGTAACAGATGACTGTCGTATTTTTGAATAAAAATTGAATAATCTGCCTGGACGGAGACTCTGAAATACATTTTCCATTGATAACTATGTGAAATTTTCCGAAATGTATGTTAGGAATATAGTCATTATAACCCTCAACATAGTGAGAAAGGGATATAAATACCAGCGGAAAAATCCTCCTATCGAAGCACAAGAAAGACAAACATGGCCCTGTTTACAAATTGGGGTACCGACTGCCTCACTCTACCTACGTCAGTAGTTGTGAAAATTTTTTCAAGCTTTTTGGCATGCGAACATTTTCGTGCCCTTTTCAACGTGTAACTCACCTCTCACTCCCACAAGCTCCCCTGTTTGTAACTCGCTCATAGCCACTAGTCCATCACTGTAGCTAACTCATACCCATCCACTCCCACCTCCCACTTTCATTCACTCATTTACCCAGCTCACCGCCACCACCTCCTGGTGTCTTTCACTGCCTCCTGTCTGACAACTACAGACGCCTTCGTTCTATCATACTACTACCGTCTGCTCTCACAGTCAGTATCTCCGTCTTATTCTCTCTCTTACTGCTACTATCTCATTCGGTCCTTCCCAGTGCTGCTATCTCTTCCCACTGTCAGTATCTCTCGCTTCCTCCTTGTCATTATCATACACTCTATCTCTCATTATCACTGCCTCTCACCCACTTCCACTTTCCCCTTTCTCCCTCTGGTGCTGTCTGCTTCACTCTTTTCTTAGCACTGTTCACTGTTGTGTCACTGTGAAGTATGTTCCATTGCGACTGTGTCCCTCTCTTTCTCTCACGCTGCTGTCCTTGTCTTCTTCGCTCTTTCTATACTACAACCACTCTCTCCTATCTTCTTGTACTTACTATATTTCCCTCTCTTTCGCATTTCCCCTGTCTCCTTGTCTCTCATCATAAAAACGCGAATATGGTCGCATAGCAGAATTATTGGGAATTTTTCTTACTTTTTTAACGGTGCTGAGAAAGGTAGTATAAGGAAACTGGTTTCCCACTTTTCAGTCAGAACGTTTTAAACAGGAGTATATTCGCTTTTTTGTGCTACGATGGCAGCATTTTTCCTCTGGTTCCCTTCTTTTGCCTTCTACAGCAGAGCATCTCACTCATACGAAAAAGCTTTATGGATCAGTAAAACTTTGAAAGTTTACGTACGAGAAAATGAAATAACACAAAACTAATTTTGGACCTCAGACCCTGTGGTTCAGTACTACAACATGAAGTTTCCAGAACCATTCTTATGATAAGGGAGACACTTCACAGCATATTTCTCCGTGCTACGTCACTTTATAAACTACGATTTCGCGTCACACTGTATTTTACGTTCGTATTATAAGTGTACAAGTAGTATAACTATATATAGCCGTCTTGGAACCCTCGGTTCGATTTTGGTACCGAAAAGAAATGTTTTTGGGCTGTTTCATTATAACGGATAAAAATTGTTTGATAATGGGAAGATATCATAATTTGCTGCCCTTAGTTCTTTATATATCCAATGCTTACCGCGAAAAAATAGTGAAAAAGCTTTTCCGGGTTTTCTCAGAAACCGCCCATGAGCTAAAAGATGCTCTCCATGAGCCCCTTGAGGACCACCGTAGAGCACATCTGATGCAAAAAGAACTAACCGATTTGCTCCATTTGCCTAAGCTGGAGGAGGTGTGTAATATTCTTTGACCCTGTACTGTGGGATAGAGTAATACGACCCTTGTGTTGTGTATACAAATGGTTCCTAGCCCAATGGCTACCCAAAACAGGTGACCCCAACTTGCTGTCACCAATGGAACCCAAAAAATGGTCCAAGGATTAATACTATTGTTATGGGCGGCGTTTTGGTACATATTCGTCGCAATGTACAGAGATTCAAGTGGTTTCAAGTCATAATTTCAGCTGAATTTGAGAGGGGCTTCACTCGTGGTTTGCAGAAGGTCTCAAGGGAAGTGTTCGAACGACAAAACCAGAGTAAAACAGACTGTAAATGCACAGATACATCCGTTTTGCTGAATCTATTTTTCTTCATAAGTATTCATTCGTAGTAACGATATTTGAAAATTACAGTCATATTTCCAAAAAAGAGAAGTCACTGTGTTGTACGTCCTTCCCTCGACCATCATTGAAGTGCAAATGGCGTTTTTATGAAGCAGTTAAAAGACTGCAGGACAGGACAGAATGTACACAAATCAAGACCAACATGTGAACATGCTGCACTACTTTCGGTATCCCCACTGAACAAGTCAGATATCAAAAGTCAATGTGACGACACCATCCAGGCGTTTGTCACAGAATTTCCATTCAGCTGTTTTTGCTGTGTTTTAATCACGTCATTTAAATACGATACTGAAGTTGCTGTCTTGTTCAGAATTACGATGCCACGTTCCTTCTTATACGCGTGCTCGCATGGTCTAAAGGCCAGTCCACCACGTGCGGTAAGCGGGAGATCCGGGATCGAGTCCCTGTCCGGCACGAATTTTCACTGTCGTCATTCCAGTATACAACTGATAGTTGTCCATGTTCGTGAATACGAGTACATTTCATCTTATGTACATCACTTAGACTCTAACTTTGCGTTTCGATGACGAATAGGGGAAGAACGTATAACGACACAGAAACTTACAGTTCTGCAATTATACTGTAGCTCTGTAAAAACTGCATACTTTGCCAAACAACATCCATTTTGTGACTCTTGTGAAGATGTTGGTCATAACTGTGTGGTCAGCGGTGATGTTAGTTCAGCGAATTGTGTTTCTTATGAATTACTTTCGCTAACTTTTACAGACTGCACACAAATGCAGAGTTGTAAAAATTAATTATGTTGGTGAGTGGTAGGACGAACATAACTCCATTCGGTTTTGGTAGCTTGGGTACTCATCGTGTTACCAGTGCTTTTGAGACTCTTCGACTCTTTTCCTTACGATTTTTCATTCCCTTGTCGGGACTGGCTGGGAGCAGTTAGCTCAAAGGCTTCACTTGAGCGTTGCTTTTGACTTGAAGATAATATCTAGCCAGATATGGTAAACAGCCGGGCGGAACGGTATTGCGGCTCGGAGGGTGGACATGAGGTGGATGTGTGCAGCCAATGTTGGTTGCCGGAGGGGTTTGCCGTGTGGCCGGCGGGTATTGGCTGAAATTGTGGCAGCGCTCGGGCTGTAGTGGGGTGTCGTAGGAACGGAGGCGCTGGACCGTTCAGGCTGGGAAGTAGACCAGGCGGGAAAGAGTGGAAGGGGACTGGTTCTGGGAATTTTGGGGTGGCATTCGGATCAAAGATGGAATGAGAAGATATGTGATTGTTGAAATAGCAGTGATTACATCGAGGTTTATACGCTGACGAGACAAAACATAATGACCACTGTCCACCGCAACGTCGGATGCCGCCTGGTACCGCTACTTACACGTGACGCAGTAACAAAAAGATCTAAGAGGGGCAGACACGGACTGCGGATCACACAAGCGAAGATATGGGTAGGACATGGGGAAACTCATTGAAAAAGATGGTTCAAATAGCTCTGAGCACTATGGAACTTAACTTCTGAGGTGATTAGTCCCCTAGAACTTAGACCTACTTAAACCTAACTAAGCTAAAGACATCACACACATCCATGCCCCAGGCAAGATTCAAACCTGCGACCGTGGCGGTCGCGCGGTTCCAGACTGAAGCTCCTAGAACCGCTCGGCCACTACGACCGACGGAAACCCATTGAGATAAGCGACATTGACTGATTGCTATCACGCAGAGCGTGTGAATGAGCATTTAGAAAACGGTGAAGCTGGTCGAATGTTCACATGCCACTCTCGTGAGCGCCTACGGAGAGATATAGAAATACGGTGGAACTACGACTAGGCGGTAAGTGGTCGGACGTCCAGGACTCTTCACAGAATGAGGGTTGCGGAGGCTTGTCTACTTTGCAAGGTAGAACAGCTGGTGATCTGTGGCATCTCTGTCTAAAGAGCACAATGCTGCTGCACGCACAAGTCTTTCGGAGCACACCACTCATTGTACATTGTTGAACATGAAGCTCCGCAGCAGGCCACACCCACGTGTCTACATGTTGAGCCAGCAACATTGTCAATTGCGATTGCAGTGGGAAAGGGACAATCGAGATTCGACCGTCGATCAGTGGAAACGTGTCAGCTCTTCGGGTGAATCACACTTTTGCTACACTAGATCCACGGTCGTCTGCGCAAATGCCATCACCGAGGTGCAAGGCGGCTGTAAATGCGCAGTGCGCGACGGACGCAGCCTGGTGGAAGCAGTAATAAGATATGGCAGACATTCTCCTGCGTTTGGATTGGAGACGTGATGGGAATCGAAGACACTCTGACAGCTGCGGACCACCTGCATCCTTTCAAGCTTGATGTCTTCCCCGATGGCGATGTCGTCTTTTAGCAGTATAATTGTTCATGTCTCGAAGCCACAACCGTGCTACAGTGGTTTGAGAAGCTTCATAGTGAACTCACGTTGATGTCTCGTGTGGGATACATCTAGGTACGCAAATCAGCGGGCCGTTATTTACGCAAATTACGCAACCTATGCGTAGACATGTAATGCCACACACCTCTACAAACCTACCAACCTACAGAATCATTGACGTATTTCGTTGCAAATATGGAGAAAAGAGATATTAAGAAGGTGGTCATCATGTTTTGACTCATCAGTGTATGTTATAGGCGTGGGCAAGCGTAGGGGATTGTTTGCCTGGAGTGGTACATCGTCACTACCTATGGTGAATATTTGTCAGGTTTTGTGTGCACAGATTTCGTCCCACATCCACGGGGTGGTATTGATTTCTTCCGGCACGGGATTCGAGCTTGGCTTTGCGTTTAGTGGCCGTGCTGTCCCTTCGCGCAGTGTGGGTGTGTGTCTCCCCGGGAGGCCCAGCAGCGACGCACTACGTCACCGCTCTGCTGTGCTGTTCTGCAGGTGGCGACCGGGGCCGGCACCATGTCGCACTACTTCAACCTGCACGTGGTGGCGCCGGCCGCCTTCATCCTGGGCAGCGGCGAGTACCACATCGGCGAGGGCAGCACCATCTCGCTCGTCTGCATCATCGAGAACGTAAGTCCGGCCGGCGGCGAACGCCTTCCGTGTACTCGCAGTGGCCGTAGCAGTCTTTCCGAGTGTTGTTGCGGACTAGACGAAGAGCGCTTGCTAAACGTTGCACACATCTTTTTTTTTGCACTGTCTTCTTTAGTAACCATTTGTTAGTGTGATCAAAGAGACGAATCACGCGGTTAGTGAAGTGAAGAGTTTCAATAGGTGAAGCAAGTGGATTATACTTTGCCATGTCATGACCTGAAGCCTGTATTTGCAAATAACCTGATGGACCATGGCTAACTCTACATCTACGTTCCATACTCCGCCGTCTACCTTGCGGTGTGTGACGCAGGGTACTTTGAGAACCACTGTCACTTCTCCCTTTTCCTGATCCACCTGCGAATGGATGGGGGGAGGAACGGGTGCTGGTACGCACCCGCCGGGGCTCGAGTCTAATTTTATCTTCATGGTCTCTTCGCGACATATAGTAGGATGCACTTTGGCTTTTGCAATTTTAACAGTAAACTACACTGTGACGAAGACTGCCTCTCTTGCAGCATCTTCCGCTGGAGCTGATTAAGGATATCCGAGATTGCTTCGTCCTTACTAAGTGAATCTGTATCGAACCGTGCTTCTCTCCTTTGCATTTTCTCTACTTTCTCTACTAATCCACTGCTACCAGTGATAGTTCTCCAATAGTGTAATCATAAAATAATGAGTCTTCGTGTCTATCCATACACGGCATGTTATATTTGCGATCCTCTGCGGGTCTTCCTACATTTCCCGTTGCGACTCCTCTGTACACAAAAGAGAAAAACCTCATGGAACTTTCGACATTGTCTACGAGGTCACTTAGATATAAATATTCGCTAAGTATCACGTGGACAGTTACTACATAGCGGTTGTTACGCGGGCAGACACATACTACGTTTACAAGCCACAACCACATCCTCTCACAACATGGATGTTGGACTCAGAGCGGTCCTACCCGACCCACAAATCTCTCTGGATCCACAAGGTGATGCTATGCCCTTGTTGGAGGTGACTTTGGAAGAACCACGAGAGGTTATATTTACCGGTGCTACCAACAAGACGCCAGGCCCTGACAAAATCCACCTTGAATTTTACAAACGGTATTTCCATCTTATGGGTCCAACGTCGTTCGGGATGTACAGAGAACTCCTGGACCCGCTTTCCAAGTATCGACTGAATTCAGTGAGGTCATCTTGATTCTGACGCCCAAGCCCGGCAGACGCCGACGTCCGCTTGATTTTCGCCCACTGACAGTGCTAGACACTGAGTACAAACTGTTGACACACACCCTCCGTGACACGCCAATATCTGCGGTAATAGCGGCGATTCACACTGATCAAACTTGCCTCGGAGGCAATGCTAATGTGTTTACGACGTTCAGCACCTGTAGAGACGTAGTGGCGTTGATTAAAGCATGCCGTCTGCGAGGTGGTCTTATTGCCCTGGATTTTGAACATGCTTTCGATCGCGTCGATCATTGATTCCTGCGTGCAGTTACGGAACATATCAGTATCCGCACGTAATGACATCTGTTGTGTTTCGTTTGATTCATGAGGCGGTCACGAAGATTGTGGTAATTGGCTATCGGTTCGCTTCCGTCCATGTCAACAGGTCCGTGAGACAGGGCTGTCCTCTTTCGGCCATTGTCCTCGAACCCACTCACGGACTGCGGCGACGCTTTGAAGGACTTAACCTACGCTCCGTGACCTTTGCATCTGGTGCGTATGCCCAAATGTGATGTTCTTAGCACGGGCTGGTGACGAAATACGGACAGCGCTTTCCTGGCTGCAGCAGCATGGGGCGATGGCAGGCAGTGTGACCAACTTATGGAAATCACACTACATGGAGGTGAGACGAGGCATGCCGGCAGAACCGCATGTACCCCTCACATGGTTCCAATGCTAAAATGTACAGGCATATAGTTCCATCGACAAATACAACGTACGTCGGCCTTTACGTCAGATCTTACGACAATGCCGCACACAGGCTCGTCTCAGTAAATTTGTATCGTTGGATATTTTGCAACTAGCTCGGTATGTCAATGTGTACATGGCTTCTCAGCTTAAACACTACGCCCAAGTATTACCCATGACAGACACGGTGGCTTCCAGGATACAGGCGGTGTTGCGACATGTTGTAAATGCTGCTGCAGTTTCTACGATCCGCTTTGTTCCTCTTACTTTATACCCGGCGACACACACACACACACACACACACACACACACACACACACACACACACACACACAAAGAACGTGTTGGACTCATTACGTCAAGCACAGAGATCTGGTACTGTACTTTCGCTCAGTGCAGCAACTCTGGCTTTCAGCAACAGACAATTTTACTGGCACCCTGATAGCAGAGGCGGTCCCACACACACTGGTACCTGTTGGACAATTGTCCACGGGACGGGGCTTTGGTGATCTCCGGAATTCCATAATGCGCGGTCTCAACGGTAGCAGTGGAAGACAACGAACCATGTGGTACCTTAGGATTGGCCGTGTCGGGTCGTTGTATTGGCTGACGAACCTCATCAGGCGTCGTCGCTTCGTCGGGTAGTTGTACTGCGCTGTTTCTTATGTCGCTTCGGCTATTTCTTTTTACGCTGTCCCGCCTCTGTGTGCGGCGCAGAGCCATGCTCTTCGGCACTGAGCCTGTACACAGAGGGTGGCACTGTACAGTGGCTGCATGGCCGTCGGACAGTCAGCGGACTGGCCAGGAGGGAGCCTTTCCGTACACTGGCCTGCGAGACCCCCAGTCCTCACCCCATCAGACTTCTTCTTCGGGGGCTACAGGAAGGGCGAGGTGTGCTCCACCCCCGTTGACTCACAGGTGCAATTAGTTGCGAGAGTTCTTGCAGCAGCCACAGAGGTATTTTCCAGCGAACGCGGGAGTCCCTTTTACGTCGATGCCGGCGCCGCGCTGAGACTAGTAGTGTTCATTTTGAACACTTATTGTAACGTAACAGTGATCGTAACTACAATGCAATGAGAAGTGCTTAATACGGTTTTATTCAAAATCACGCATAATAACCTAGTGCATACTCAGTACCCAACAATACACGCTTCCGACACATGTTTGCCTTACGAAATATGTTTTTTTTTTCTTTCCGTTATATTCCCTGTTAGTTTGGGCACTCAAGTTTTGAACACCTTGTACATGTTAAACTCGCAGGCGCCGTGAACAGAAGGCGACATTATTCCGTATTTTAATGATTTAAAAAAAAAGATTCATTATTACAGGCGTTTCTGCACGAAAATGCAGTAACCTATTTTTGTTCTGTTGTACTTGAAAGTATAAGCAATTACAATGATCTAAATAGTATAGACGAGTGGGTGCAATCTACTATACAGGGTGAATTACCTAAAACTTGCACCGCTACTGTTGTGGAAATAGAAGTGTTAATGATGTGCAATTTTCACAGAATGGATTGGTAGTCAGGAATAGTAGGGAGGTGGCGGCACAAGAACAATTTTGATATCAAATTGGAACGCAAATTAATTAAATTCATCAATTAATTACCCCTAACCACTCCTCCACCCCCACCCTGAGACGACGTCCGGTGATTACATCAGCTGGCACGTGGGTCGCCACCCCTCCCAACCCTTCCCCCTCCACAACCAACTCTATTGGCGGGAATTCCCAATTTTATCGGGAATTCCGAATTTTGGCGGGAATTTCGAATTTCGGTGGGAGTTTCTCGGTCTCAGGGCTGTGTTGACGTCGCACCCCACCTCCCTCCCTGAAACTAGTGGGAAATTAAAAATGTCGGTGCCCTTCCCGTATCTGAAACCCTATCCTTCTCATTCAAATGGTTCAAATGGCTCTGAGCACTATGGGACTTAACATCTGAGGTCATCAGTCCCCTAGAACTTAGATCTATTTAAACCTAACTAACCTAAGGACATCACTCACATCCAGGCCCGAGGCAGGATTCGAACCTGCAACCGTAGCGGTCTCGCGGTTCGAGACGGAAGCGCCTAGAACCGCTCGGCCCTATCCTTCTGAATGTAAGTGCCAAGTGCACGTCCCACCATGTGGAAACTGTTCAGATGCTGTACAGGAAGGTTAGGTTACTGTACTTTATTTATTATGTTTGGAAAACTAAAGTGAAGAACGGTCCTAATTACGTAATTATCATAAACGTCGGCCCTAATTACACAACTATATGCGTAGCTCTTCACAAGGTGTGCCTAAAATCGCAATAATTTAAAAAATTGACGATGCCGTACAACTCGTGTTATCCTGCTGGGAAAATGTTTCGCAATACCACTAGAAACTAGTGGGAGACGTACTCAAACTCACCCCTCACATGCCTGCTGGCAGGAAACATGAAGGAGTGAAAGGTACTATCCGCAGTTATGGCGGGAATTGTGTTCCACTGACGAGCTGTTGGTGTTGGAGAGAGACGAGTTTAATAGGTGCTTTACCTGTGAGTATGCAGCTGAGGACTGCGTGTACCGCTGTTTGACTTGAGACTTCGGTACAAAGCCTCCTGGTGCGCTGCTCGACAGTCACACTGCAACCAGCAGCTCGAAAGGCCAAGGCTACTCGCATAACTGATGTAAAATGATTCACTGTTCTAATTACACATCGAAACTGTCGTTAACGGTACCAGCACTCGTAAACAGCGGCTCATAATGTAACACAAGTACTGAGGATTAGCAAAAAACACCCTAATAACACATCTAGGGCAAAAGCTGACCTCAGAAGTTTGCATCAGGAGAGATTGGCGGCAACTGCAGCTGTGTCCTCCTCGATCGGCAATCACAAAGTATCTTAGAGCCAGTGTTACCCTCCCCCGCCCCTTTTACCACCCGTCATCTCTCCCTCCTCACCGTAGGTAGTGATACAGGCCTGTTCTATCTTGTCGCTGATTATCCACAAAGATATCCTTCCTGTACCACTGACATACTGTCTCCAGTCTTCGGAAATCAGTCACAGATAGACAAAAGACAAGAACGAGACGCTTCATGCAATCAGTTAGATGTATTTCTCGGAAAGACTACACCTCCTGGAACTACAACGAAATTCGAAGGAAGTCTCCAAATCGCTTTTTCAAAAGGCCGCTGCTTGTATCCCATGACCGACGGTAGGCCTGAGCTAGCGTGAGAATGTGGATCCTCCCCATGTCATACCCGGAACGGTGTGTAGTTGCGCTACGTCCGGGACAGGGTTACAATGTGGATCTACCACCCATTATATCTGGAACGGTGACTAGAGTAAGATCCCCAGTGTGGTCATCTGGTTGTGAGTGACTGGGTGCATTTGAATACAGTTTTGTACTATACCGTCCGACTAATGTTCTGTTCTATCTTGTACATAACAATAATACTCACGAAGCATTTCCTCCATCCTTCCAACGGACATCTAGCGCTAGCGGAACTGGGATGATCATGCGCCGTCATTGTGGATCTTTTAAGAGTATAAAAGGAGGTGTGATAGGTGCAGCATGATGCTGTTATTACTGGAGAATCTAGACGATATTGTTATGAAATATCGGTAAGACAACTTGCATCGGAGATGTTATGCTCTTTAGCAGGATGAATTTAAATATGCTTACAACCCCTAAGAATTGTTTTGCGAAGGGTTTTTCGTTACTTGCGGGGCTGTAGCACCGTTAAAACTAACGTACAAGTGGTTCACATCAAGACTTCGCGATTGGTAACATGCGTGCATAGTCTCTATATGTACGTATGTAGAGCCGTCAGCGCCGGACGGCTGAGGTTCAGATGCGTAATTTGCTAACAGTTCGTCTACAAATTATGTTGCCGGGGACGCGTACTGTGTAAGTACCGAGGAGGGGAACTCTCACGTTCTAAGAGGCTAAGTAAAGTCGACACACTGTCAACTAACGAATAACGTATTAGTAGGATGAAAAAAAAAATCTACAGTTTGTAGACGTCCTTACATATCTGTTGTGGCGTATCAGAGTTGGAAGGTATAAATAAAAGTAGCGAAGCTCATCTGGCAAGCAATAGAAGCATACACTTATTGGGAAAAAATATCAGAGCAACAGAAAAAATCAACTCTGTAGACACGTCAACTCCCTGTTGCAGATCACTGCACGGTACAGTCCAAGTCAGATGAACGTGTAGAACTGTGCCAGACTTTGAGTTTCCATCAAGTGCCTCCCTACATGAGTCTTATGTGTCGAAGCAGTACACGGATTTGTTTCAGAACACGAGTTTCCAATCTGCACCGCCCGTTCAGCCTCGTCTACGTAAATAGTGTTCGGAACGTTACTAACTTTTGATGATCTCCATGTCCAAAATGCTTGCAAGTAGATAACCAAGAAGAGGTGAATTGTTAGGATGTTTTGGTAAGCTGGTGTGCAGCACACCAAAATATCCTTGCATAAAATCAAACAACGATTGGATATGCCGGCAATATGACCATATACATAACGAAAACAAATTGATTCTGTGAAAACTGCACGTCAATAGCTCTTTCGATTTCACCATATATAACTGCTCGAAAACATTCCTAGAATCTCAACTGTAGACGCTGAATTTGTAATTCTTATTAAAGACTACCTTCTCTCGTTTTAGTGCCACACCACACTGTTGCAAGACAGGATATAAAACAATTCATGTCTGAAAGATAACTATATGCTCTTGTTATTTCCCATTTACAAAATATTTATAATGTATCAAAACCAGATCAAGGTATTTCTCTACATCTACATCTACATGTGCTCAGATACTCCTCAAGCCACGGTACGGTGCGTGGCAGAGATACTAGTCATCCTCTCCCCTGTTCCACTCCCAAATAGAACGAGAGAAAAACGACTGCCGATATGCATCAGTATGAGACCTAATTTCTCGTCTATTATCTTCGTGGTCCTTACACACTGTTTATGTTGGTGACAGTAGAATCGTTCATCAGTCAGCTTAAAGTGCCGGTTCTTTAATTTTTTTTCAATATTGTTCCTCGAAAATAACGTCGGCTTTCCACCTGGGATTCCCATTTGAGTTCCGGAAACATACCCGTAACACCTACACGTTGATCAAATCTACAGGCGACATATCTAGCGGTCCGCCTCTGAATTGCTTCGATGTGTTGTTTCAGTCTGACCTGGTATGGATCCCAAATACTAGAGCAGTACGCAAGAACAGGTCGCACCAGCGGCTTATGCGGTCTCCTTTGCATGTTAACCACACTTTTCTCCAAACAAACCCACGTCCACCAATGCCTTCCCTACCACAGTTCTCACACTTTCGTTCCATTTCATATCGCTTTGCAACTTTACGTCCAGATATTTAAACGACAACGCTGTGTCAAGCAGGACACAACTAATACTGTATCTGAACATAACAGCCTTGTTCTTCCTGCTCATAGGAATTACTTTACATTTTCTCACTTTTAGAGCTAGCTGCTGTTCATAACACCAAATAGAAATTCTGTCTAAGTCGGCTTGTATCTTCCTAAAGCCACCCAACTTCAAGACCTTCCCTTACACCACAGGATCATCAGCAAACAACTGCAAATTGCTGGCCACTCTGTATACCAAATCATTGATGTATAAGGAGAACAACAGTGGTCCTATCACACTTCCCTGACGATACCCTTATCAGATGAGCACTCGCCATCGAGGACAACATACTTGGTTCTATTAGTTAAGAAGCCTTCGACCCACTCACATATCTGTGAACTTTCGTCGTCTGACCAAGGCTTTTCCTTTTTTTGTTGAAGGTATACTAGAAAAATTTAAACTGACGTTGCTGAGCTGCTAATATAGCCTTTCCATTATTTTTGTTCTTAGGTTATGTTCGACAGTTGGTACAGAAATGAACTCTCGAGTCAAGCTGATGCATGTACCAATTGAAATTAAGCTGCCCATTGCAGGGTTTGAAATACAAAATGTGATCAGTGGCCCTCAACTACATACCCTCTGACTCAGAGTTGTAATATTAAAAGTTTTGGCTGGTCTCGTAGTCTAGGGGCTGGGATACGTAGTTGCCGCATTACGAGCCAACTTCTGCTGGGTCTACAGTATACAATATGAATACACACATGAATCGAATGTTCGAAGGTGCCTATCACGCGGCAATTGCGAATTTTGAATGTTACACAGAAATTTATAAATGAAAGGTTGCAATTAAATAAAATCTGCAGGTACTATTTTTAACGACTTTAAATGATGAGTAAGATAGCAGAAGTGCCTTTAAGAATGCCGTTTACTACTGTAAAACACTTATTGGTGTCGATGGTTCAGCAATTAAATAAAATATAATTTAAATAACAAGGAAACAATGGACTCCTACTTCACGTAATTAGTTATGAACAACAACATAGCTCGCGAGATATTCACTTCTAAACACATACTACGTCTTCACTGCAGAAGCCACGGAAATCTCACAAGGGCACAAGTCAGCACTACGAAATATTTCTATCGCCCGCGACGACACGCAAACTGCTCCACTCTCCCACGTAGTCCCTGCGACCCCCGTCTTGCTCCCCGTCCAGGACCCCTTGTCCCGTCCAACACTCCTCCCCCACTTCCATCCAGTCTCCCCATTAACTAGCGCTGTGATTTGGCTAGAGCGCTCCCGCCATTTCTTCAAGACAACGCAAACATATTGAAACACATGCGAAATACTGGATTTACATTTAAATAACTTGAAATTAAATAAATATTCCTATGGCTGGACCATAAACACGCTCTAACACACATTATTAAATACATAAATAAATCAAATAAACATATATCAAAGGAATCGAAAGAAAAGCTAGACCAGTAGCCAAATGACTCTGTGCTTTCTAAAACACAGTAAATATTTAACCATTTTCTTCATGAACAGTATATATCCGATATAAACAAATACATAGACGAATAAATATATTTATAAGCATGCTGCTACCATTTCTTTCGTGTAACTGCTGAGTACTTATGGCCTGACGCGATTAATAGTTAGCCAACTGTCATTCAGTCAAGATGGTATACTCAGTGACGAAGCAAAGCAGTAGGCTCTGCCACGAATATCGACTCTTAGACAACGTGCTAATAGTGCATTTTAATACAACAGTATGCCATCTTAGGCCATTTATAAGACTTTAAACACTTGATAATGGCACTTTGAAGCCGAAATCATGATTGTGTAAGTGTAAATGTAACACTGTAAATAAACAACAGTCTAATGGCGGTACTGACTTTAAAGTCCTTCTACTATGTTGATGAATATCTTAACAGGGAGTGTTATCCCATCTTAATTAAAAATGTCTGTTAGGTTTAGGTTTCGACAGCACTTGGTCATAACACTCAAGATTAGGTATTCTGTATATAATAAATTAATTAAATTTGCATAACTATGTTTCATTCTGACAGCGTGTTAATTCCGTAAATATTGGCAGTTCCAGTTCACTGTAACGTATTCACCATTTTGACAATCTCCTGGAAATGATCAGAGTTGTGAGTATTATATTCAAATGATTTCCGTTTTTTTATCTTATGCTCTCTTATCTCATTTTTGGGTCTGTGGAATGAAAACTGAAACTGACACAATCTAATCTAACAAAAAAGGAAATGAGCGTATGGCATCGTTGGCCGCCGGCCGCGGTGGCCGTGCGGTTCTGGCGCTGCAGTCCGGAACCGCGAGGCTGCTACGGTCGCAGTTTCTAATCCTGCCTCGGGCATGGGTGTGTGTGATGTCCTTAGGTTAGTTAGGTTTAAGTAGTTCTATGTTCTAGGGGACTGGTGACCTCAGAAGTTGAGTCCCATAGTGCTCAGACCCCATCCAGGGAAGTTTGGCCGCCAAGTGCAAGTCTTCCTTCATTCCATGGGAGGCGAAAACGTTACCACCCAGCTAAGCAGGTGGACAGCTTATCTAACAGATCTACAGCCTTAAAGGCATCGTCAGATATTATACTCTAAGGTCTAAGCAGTATGTGTCATTCTTTGCCGCCTTGAAGAAAGAATACGATTCAGTAGGACATAAAGTTCTGTTAAAGATCACTAATGAATTCCGCGTCTATCTTTAATTTCTTGCTGAAATTGCAGCCACCGTGACGTATATAGATTGCAAGGTAAAGTTCCTATGATGAGTCTTTCTCTCTTTGGAGATCGAAGTAGGAGTCAGGCAAGGTGATGGTCTTTCTCCGATGCTTTTCAACCGTGTTCTTGAAACGACTATAGCCCGATAAAAATCGGAACTTTATCCAAGTGAAACATGGTAGACTGTTTAGCTTTCGCCGGTGATTTTTCCATTCCGTCAAACAACGTTGAAACAGCTAGGATTGATTTCGAAATGTAATTTTATCCAAGTGAATCATGGCAGACTGTTTAGATATTGCCAGCGATGTTGTCACTCCGTTAAACAACTTTCAAACTGCTAGGATTGAAATTGAGATGTTAAACGAAACCGCCAACCAAAGTGACTCTATGTACCATTTGAGAAAGGAAAAGGAATGACTAATATCTAACGACCCCGAAAAACGCCGCACAAAATATGGGGACATCAGCAGAGTAGAAAAATTTAAGCAGTATGGTGCGATCTTTATTAAAAACGGACTGGAAAGGGAAGTACTTAAGGAACGTACCCCTAAACCTGAAATAGCCCAGCAAACGTCGCGCATTATCTATAACAAAAAAATACCTTGGCCAAAGACTAACGAAGATACACTGATGAGTCAAAACATTATGACCACCTGCTTAATAGCTTTAGAACAAAATGCATCCCTGATTCTGCGTGTAAAGTATCCGACAGTTTGCTGGTAGGTTTGTGGAGGTATGTGACATTAGATGTCTACGCGCAGGTCATGTGATTCGCGTAAATAACGGCCGCTGATTCGCGTGCGCGATGATAGCAGCAATAGCGACACAGAAGGCTTTGGTTACCGGGACATCAACGTGAGTTCACTATAATACTCTACGGATGAATGAAGCAAAGTTCTGGCTCCCAGTCACGGACGGTTTTACTGCTGAAAGATGACATCGCCCTCGGGAAAGACACCAAGCATGAAGGAATGCAGGTGATTCGCAGTTGTCAGCGTTTCTTCGATTTCTAGCGCAAGGTCCGGTGCAAGCGCAGGTGAACGTCTACCAGAGCATCATACTGCTCCCATCAGGCTGTGACCGTAGCGCGCTGCACATTTAGAGCCGCCTTTAACATCGATAATGGCGTTTGCGGAGACGACCGTCGACATGGTGTAGCAAAAATTTGATTCACTCAAGGAGCGACGCTTTTCCGTTGATCTACAGTCGAATCATGATGGTCCCACGCCCATTGCAATCATAACTGACAACGTCGTCGGGTCAACATGTGAACACCTAAGGGTGATCCTCTGTGGAGCTCCATGTTCAACAACATACGATGAACTGTGTGCTCTGAAATATTGGTGTGTGCACCAGCGTTGTACTCTTTCGGAAGAGATGCCACCTGTCCTACTTTACAGAACAGACAAGCCTCCGAACCCCACATTCTGTGAAGAGTCGTGGATGTCCAACCATTTAGCTCCTAGTGGTAGTTTAACTGTGCTTCTACTTCTTTCCATAGATCCTCACGACAGTAGCACAAAAACATTCGACCAGCTTCGCCATTTTCAAGAAACTCGTACACAAGCTCTGTGTAATAATAACCTGCTCTTTCTCAAAGCCACTTATGCCTGCCCTTTGTCGAAGCCACTTATGCCAATGGAATCCCCCATTTACATCCCATACCTTCGCTTGTGTGATCCCCCGTCAGTAGCTGGGTCGCTTATGTACTTTTGCTACCGCGTCACGTGCCAGCAACGCTACCAGGCAGTACCCGACGTCGCGGTGGACAGTTGTCATTACTTTTTGACTCATCCGTGTACATCACTGTGAACCGGTTCTGCAGCCAGCGCTCATGTAGCAGGCTAAACCCTATTCTTCAATGCAAATAAGAGCCTGTACGAAGAACGAAAAAGGGCTCAGACTCATTAGAGCAGAGCCAGCCACAGCGTGCCGAAATTCACATGTGCACCGAGTGTGAACCGCGTGCAGGCCGAGTGGTGGCCGCGTGCGGGCCGCGTCCGGGCCGCGTGCTGCCCAGTGCCCGGCCTGTCATTCGGCTTCGTCGGCCCTTCACGCAAGTACCTGGGACATTTCATTTATCACCGCATTTTCCGGCCGCCACAACTCTCTCTGTTCAGCAGAATCGTGGAGTCAGCGCTATTCGTTCTTCACTTTTTTTTATGATCTGAATTACTTTCTTAGCTCCAGTGTCTGTCTGAGTAAGCAGGGGCAGTCTAGAGATCTATCGAATTCTTCAAAATCAATGTGAATGACAGAAGAGAGGGATGAGAATTGTCAGTTCGCATAAGTTATGGGTACTGCATGTTTACTATGGAACAACATTACAATACCATGCAGAAAGTATTTAAAGATTTTATTAACAACGAAAGACAAAAAAATGTAAAAATCGAAGACCGGATTGATCTGTAAATCGATAAACACTTAGCGCTAAATATGTAGGCGTGGAGCACGTGAGGAAATTGGTGGTATGCATGGTAAAATTTCTGGAGTAGCACGCGTTATTCCAGTGTCAGTTACAACACTTTTCAGTAGAACTGAATGAAGAGTATGGAGACTTCATGTCTTACTTCAAAGTACGTCAGTTAAATCGAGATGCATGCCTGGAACAATTTTCCGATTTAAACTTCGCTATTGTTAAACTGATGAAGGAAGACGGATTGCAGGAACGAAAATTAGAACATTCGGAATGGATTACAGGTTTCACATTGTAAATGTACTGGACTACACACTGTCGAAAGGAAGTCATTGCAAGATAACTTCTTCCTGATATAATGGGGGTGCATTTAGAAAACTCTTGTTGTAGAAGGGACGCATTCTGACAAAGTCCAGTTCCCTAGGCTCACTGTCATTAAAGAGAAACCGAGGTGAGAAGAACTCACTGTGGCGCTGAAAGAATTAAAAGGATAGTTTTTAAAGGTTTTGAGGACACTGTCAATCTTACATCTGTTTCCGTTTCACATGAAAGCGTCCTGTGCACATGCAGATGCAACTGACCTGCACAGTAATTTCAGCTTTAATGAGAAATCTTTTTACGTTAAAACTGTCCAGAATATCTATATTGCTTCCTTCATGTAGTTGTCAAGGCTCCAAAGGCGATAGTGTATTTCGATCGACAGATTGGTGTGAAAGATCATTTTTAGATTATGAAACTAAATGTCACTATTACGTGGAAACCTGAGTACGATCTGTGTGAAATTGTCTGCACCTGTCTGTATGCCGAAGGTTTGTACGAGACAAAATTTATACTATGTCTTCAGTGCTCCAAAAATAATTAAATGGTAGTGAACATTTGTTTCGCTTTCAAACTATGTCGTTGACAAATGTGCCACATAAAACCAAATCTTACGCAGTGCGTCTACACTGCAAGTTAAATGCGTCGCGTCCGAAATTTCTCCCTCTTTCCCCTCCCCTCCTCGCTATCAGACGGAGTGACGTGGTGATGGGGGAAATGTGCAGTGAGGTAGAGCGACTTTGCACTTGTCCCCAGACGGGGTCTGTGGGCCGAAATCTTGCTGCCTCTTCATTAGGACAATCATGGGATCCAATTACTAGAATGGCATCCGCCAAAAAAGGTCCAACAAGGATATCTGTGGCAAAACAGGAAAAAAATACAGACTTCATTCGTAAAAGATGTGTACGACCTCCTCAAATGAATGGATGGAAACAGTCTGACCGAAAAGACCCACCACTTTCTTTAATTCGAACCTTAGAACCACAATGACCAGGTTAATAAATACCAAAGAAAAGAAAGCTTCGGACTCGTAAAAATCAAAAACTTAAAACACATGTGACAGGCACCTCTTCCATAAGAAGACAGTGGCCAGCGGGCTAGAGGAAGACCAGCGAGCGAAAAGCAGACGCGGCGCCACTTGGATGGAGGAGCGTAATCAAGCCCACGTAGAAGAATGGAGTATATCTGAGCTTCAAAAGAAAAAGAAGTCTCTGCTACATGTTGAAAGACTTAATGTCATGAGTCATGACACAGTCACAGTATTTAGTTTTCCAGCGATCCAGGAAACATCAATTTTATTGTAATTCCTTTGAGTCAATGACGAACACCTGCAGATCTTGAAGTATGCATACATAAATAGCTTGATGTACAGATATATCCATAATACAACACAGAGAATCAGAAATCAATTTAAGGACCATGGAAACATTTCCACACCTTACATGCAGTATCGTGTGGTTGAGATTGTGTAACCATAATGATTAGCCACACAAACTTCGCCACAAGATTTGTAAATCTGGTTATCATAAGGACCAGTACGACGGAAATATTGACACTGCCAGGAGATAGACTGGCAGGCGGCGACAGGTGACGTGCCAGCATTTTGGTCCGATAGATGGGTGAAGTGAGCTTTTGGTGCTGTCCAGGAGCTGAGGACCGCTGCCAAAGTGATGAGTTAAAACCAACAGCACAGTGGAGAAAATATTTGAGGGCATCGAGAAGGGGATATCCCGTAAAGACAGTTAGTCTGAGGAATAATGAAACTATTTGTAACAAGTTGTGTTTGTTAAATGCTTTTTATAAAATCTTAAAAGACCGCTATTGTGTTAGTCTTTTAAATTTCGCGTTGACCAAAATACGCTATTACAAAATAAATATGCGAGTACTAATGTATCAGGAAACAGCGCTCAGGTTCCAGTCTGCTGTAACGTCCTGTCGTTTCATCGACTGTTCTGCACAACTTAAACAGCATCTTAAGTGCAAACCTCTGATATCTGTGACTGATCACCATAAATTGGACTCCACCTACCGTAATAAAATTGGAGCAAAATATTTTTTGAGTCAAAGCTGTTTTTATGTTTGTTAGAGATGAGTCCACCCCAGAACTTCCCAATGCTTGTCCAACACAGAGCCTTTTGTTATCACAGCCTGTATTACCCTGCTACCCACTGGTACGTAATTGTAAGATAGAGACTGCCACATTTCACCGGCGGTGAACTTTCCCCCACAGCAAATGACATTTTACATTCAGCTCAGTATCGATGTGACTTCTGTTTCGTGAACTTCTACGATTATTGCACTCTTCGACATTCGCTGCAGCTGGCGGGTTTCATAATGAGCTGTCGTGTCTTGTAGTTCGTGTGTGACATGTTTATGCGTATACAAGAGATAAGACAGACTCTTCCAACTGTCCACTAGAGAAAAAAATGGCTAGTGGGGTACTGTAGGAACTTCATGTAGGAAACTGTATGGGTGAAATAGGGAGCGAAGAACTGGTAGAAGCTATTGGATTACATAGGGTAAAACTAGTACCACCTAAACTACATGGCGTTAGTACTTCCACCTGTGTGACACTCTGTTGTGGATTCTCCTACAGAGATCTACCAGCAGAGGTGGGATATTCGCGGAAATTAAAGTGACCTTCACGACTGACTTCCGTTTATTGGAACACAATTTCCATGAACCTGTTGGAAATTTCGATTCACACAACATTGTGATTGGTCTATGGTTAGTCAGTGGTGGGGTGCACGTTTTAGAATAATGTGTCTCAAATTTCTGCATAGATAAATATGTAGGAGATTTCAGAGTGTTCTTGGTAGGGACACCTCGTTACTACTTAAGCGAACGACCAACCGAAATTCCGGACACACTCTTTTGTATTTTTTCCATTCCTGTATTCGTATTTCGACAGCACATCTTAAGACATGGACAACGTTAATAATAGTACTCTGTATACTACGCTTGATATTGATATTTTTGTGGCAATGTGTGAAAGACTGAGACAAAGCAAATATAATCATTTTATGTATTTCAACTCATAAATTGATTTCAAGGATGGTAATAATAACAATATTTGTCGCCCTAAACAAACGAAAGAGAATGCCATGCTTCTCCAGTTCTGAAGTGTTTGCGTCTTTGTACTGCAGCCGTGACGAGATTTGACGATTTTATCAAAGAGCCAGGCAGGCGACTCGACGAGAGACACGGTTCTTGAGTTCGCTGGAATACAAAGAGCGCCGGCCGGCAGGAACAAGCGAGCAATTAAGTGAGCAGCGGCGCCGCTCTCCGGCTGTCTCCCTAGTTAGTCGCTTTGTTCTCGAATAATTCGAGGCGAGCGGCTGCAAAGGACTCGCTGCGCCTCTGGATACTCCTTAGCTCTGGATAATCAGGCGGTCTCGTTGTTCCAGTTTCAGCTGCAAGTGTCTGCGGGAAGCAGAAGGAGCAGTGGCTGCGACACAGCGTCTGATTCTGTGAGCTACGCAGGAGGGGGGGGGGGGGGGGGGGTCACAGGTAACGAGAGCAGCGAGGGAACTGCGTCTCGCGGTGGCGCTGCGTCTCCAAAAGTACAAAGAGCAACAGGGTTAAATGCTCACTTTTTCCAAACCCCGTAACTGTCTCATTCTGTTAACTTTGAAACTTGGCTCAAAGGTAACGGCGATGAAACTTGACGCCCTCCGATGTCACTCTTTGCCCCGACAATGCTTCAAACTGCAATATGTCAATGCACGTGAAAAAAAAGCCACAACTCAGAAGTTCATAGGACGTGTACATCTACATCTACATCTATACTCCGCAAGCCACCTGACGGTGTGTGGCGCAGGGTACCTTGAGTACCTCTATCGGTTCTCCCTTCTATTCCAGTCTCGTATTGTTCGGGGAAAGAAGGATTGTCGGTATGCCTCTGTGTGGGCTCTAATATCTGTGATTTTATCGTCATGGTCTCTTGACGAGGTATACGTAGGAGGGAGCAATATACTGCTTGACTCCTCGGTGAAGCTATGTTCTCGAAGCTTCAACAAAAGCCCGTACCGAGCTACTGAGCGTCTCTCCTGCAGAGTCTTCCACTGGAGTTTATCTATAATCTCCGTAACGTTTTCGCGATTACTAAATGACCCTGTAACGAAGCGCGCTGCTCTCCGTTGGATCTTCTCTATCACTTCTATCAACCCTATCTGGTACGGATCCCACACTGGTGAGCAGTATTCAAGCAGTGGGCGAACAAGTGTACTATAACCTACTCCCTTTGTTTTCGGATTGCATTTCCTTAGGATTCTTCCAATGAATCTCAGTCTGGCATCTACTTTACCGACGATTAACTTTATATAATCATTCCATTTTAAATCACTCCTAATGCGTACTCCCAGATAATTTATGGGATTAACTGCTTCCAGTTGCTGACCTGCTATACTGTAGCTAAATGATATGGGATCTTTCTTTCTATGTGTAAGGTCGGTTAATGATGTTACATTGCACCAAAATTCTGCCCAACGTCACCTTTGACGTGTGGCTTGATAGCAAGGTCATCACAGCCTTTTCGCCATCGTTTCAACCCTTCTCTTAACACCTTCGCGATGGAGATTAGGATCGCGACGCAGTTTTCGTATGAGTGACCGAGGAAAACATTTCACACACACCACCGCTCGGCGTCGGCACTAAAAGTCCTGAGAGGGTGGCATAAATCGTGCCAATGGAACTACACCTTACACTGGGGCGTTGATTCACACACATTTCGTGGTCGGAAAAGACTGTTCGCAATTGAGTGAGCTACAGTAACACATTGTTGACAAACTCGGACACTGCTGGCACCCTTGGACATTTCTGTCCCTCTCTAACGACATTTTTGTGGCTGCAAGTCCCTTAAACGTGATCTGACCCCTTTGGAGTGCACCACGACAGCAATTCGGGCTTTCGTGTACAGACCGACTAGGGACCGTTCAAAACCGTTGCACGATATGTGAACGTTATCGAAAGCAGTAATGGACTCTTATGCGTTTTCATCTCTTCTATTTAACCTGCTCCTGTGGCGTGATCACAGGTGGTGCGACGTTGACACATCTCTGAATAAATAGCAAAGGGTATGGGATTAAAAGGTTGGATTCCTATTGGGGGTCATAATATCCCTAGTTCTAAGATCTGTCCCAATTTGTCAAAACCCTCTAGATCATCCGTCCACTTTTATTGAGAATTTCAAAAAATTACCGTGTACAGAAATAATAGTCCGAGGTGCCTGCAGGCAAGTAACAGCGTTTTCAGGGTTGTCAACGAGATGCCTACCTGTAGGTGCCTGGGAATATTTTAGATGTTATATCCCGGGTTCGATTCCCGGCGGGGTCAGGGATTTTCTCTGCCTCGTGATGACTGGGTGTTGTGTGATGTCCTTAGGTTAGTTAGGTGTAAGTAGTTCTAAGTTCTAGGGGATTGATGACATCAGATGTTTAAGTCCCATAGTGCTCAGAGCCATTTGAACCATTTGAACCATTGAGTATCTTCTGTATAGTTCCCTTCGTTTCTTGTTACTAAACGTAACTAAACTAAACGTGCATGCACGCCGATGAAACAAATTGCACTCACAGAAAAAAATAGCAGCACAAAAACTAATGAACGTAGATTAATGGAATTCCAGGAATACATTTATCTAGGTAACGTATGTAAGTCATTAACATTGCATGATTGCAAGTTAATGCAAAGGCAAGATAAGCTAAGGAAAATGTGAAATGTTGGAACATTAATAATTGGTGTTGGCGTCAAAATATTGAATGAAAACATGCAAATCTGCGTGCACTTTGTTGTTCAGGTGCCGGATATCAGTTTGTGGGATGGCGTTCCATGGCCGTTGCACTTGGTCGGTCAATGTAGTAACAACTAATGCTATTTGTGGGCGACGCAGGCGCTTTCGTCCGATGATGCAACATATGTGTTCGAATGGAGAACATCTGGTGAGGGCAAAAGGAACATGTCGACACTTTGTAGAGCATGTTGGGTTACAACAGCGGTACGCGGTCTGGCGTTATCCTGTTGGAAAGCACCACCAGGAATGCTGTTCATGATTCGCAGCACAACAGGTCGAATCGGCAGATTCACGTACCAATTTCCAGTCAGGGTGTGTATTATAAACGCGAGAGAGCCCCTGCTGTCAAACGAAATCGCACCTCAGAGCGTAACTCCAGGTGTGCGTCCGGTGTGTCCAGCACGCCGCTCATGGGTTGGTACGGGCCCTCAAGTGGCTTCCTTGTAATCAAGACACGGCCATCTCTGACACCGACGCAGAACCAGATTTCATCAGAAAACACAGCAGAACTCCTCCCTGCCTTCCAGTGACCTCTCATTTGACACAACTGAAGTTGTAAATGGCGGTGATTTGGGGTCAGTAGGATGCACACAACAGGGAGTCTGGCTCGGAGCTGTCCTTGAACTAATCGATTTGTAACAACAGTTCGTTGTGTCACTGTGATGCTAGCTGCTCCTCAGATTGCTGCTACAGATGGAGTACGATACGCCAGAGTCAACGCTGAACATGATGGTTTTCGCTCTCGGTAGTGCCACGTTGCCGTGCAGAGTCCTGTCTTCTTGCCCCATCCATTCCCATGACCACCGCTGCCAGCAGTCATGTACAGTAGCTACTTCCTGCGTAATCTTTCTGCAAATTCGCAGAAGGGATCCAGCTTCTCGCAGCCCTATTACACGACCTCGTTCACACTCAATGAAGCATTCTTCAGTAACATCAGCTCACCACACCCAATCTCAAAGCTAGCATTAGATCACGACCGCTACAGAGTGTACTTAAAGTAAATCTGATTTGCGAGTGGCGCGAAATTTTAATAGGCGTTATCTTTCAGATGTAGAAACACGCTTAACAACTTCTTTATGTTGCACAATTACTTCTTGGTGTTGCGGTTCTTTTCCCATCAGTGTATTATCGTGACTTACTTAATAATGGTGCGATTCACTTCTGGAACGCAGCACAGCAGCCATTCGGCGAATCGTGACTTGCGCAAGTCCTCCATAAGTCGCCAGAGCTATATCGCCTCTGCCCAATACTGTTCCATCGGTTTCGGATCAGACAAATTTTGTAGCAATGACATGAACGTGAATTCACTATCATCATCCTGAAATTGCTGTGGCATAATTCTGACCTTGTCGCTCAGTTATTTTGCTGGAAGATGCTATCGCTGTTGGGGAAGACATCTCGCATTAAGGGATGCAACAGGTCCCTGTGCTGATGTAGCCTACAGCCGTTTGGTCACTCCGAATACCAGCCCAAGTCGTATGGAGGTCAAGATGAATGTCCCTCCCCCCCCCCCCTCACACACGATACTGCTGCCGCTATCAACTTATGTCTGCGGCGCAGTGCAGCCAGCCATCCGCCTGGATGACGGTGTATCTGGACACGACCAGCGACCTGGTGTGCAAGGATTGTAATTCAGACTTCAGTCGACGAGAAGACACATTTCACTGATCCGAGGTCCAATATCGAAGATCTCGTACCTATTTCACTCACAATTGCCGATGTCACTGCGACAACGTGAGAATACATGGGGTTTGCCTTCCGTGGAGCGCCATGTTCAACAACGTGCGTTGAATGGTATGCTCCAAAAAAACCAGCCTGTACCAGCATTGAACTATACCACAGACCGTCGCCTGTCCTGCTTCAGAGAGCACGCAAACCTCTGTCCTTCATGATCTCGGTGTTCCACAATTTTTTGTCTGCTCAACAGTCGACGAACTTCGCCGTTTCCAAGATGGCCGTTCCGAGGCACCTGGCGAAACGAATCTGTCCACTGTCACAGTCGCTCTCTTAAGTCAATGCGTTTTCCCATTTTCGACTTGTGCAGTCAACTAGAACCATCCTCCGTTCACCTCTTCACTCATCAGTGTACCGTATATTCCCACGACGGGGTGAGCCACGGTCCTTCGACAAATCCGACACACCTGTGGTACTGTCCACGAACACCATATGAGCGATCCTCTGGCTGCCATGACGGGAAGCAAAACTGCAGCCATCCCTGGAGGCATCGTTCTTGGATGACCTAAACAGTTAAGTCGACCTTTCGCGTGAACAGATGATCTGTATTCGAATACCGATCTGCGCAGGTTATCATGTAACCCTGTATATCCCTTCAAGCTTGCTACTTGACTAATACTTGCTCAAGCTCGGTGTCCGGTTGGTCCATGTCCTATCCTCAAAAGCACTGACAACGTTAAAAATGCACATCTTGTGCTGCAATTAAAGGTTAGCTGAACCGGTTCTGGTTTTTTAAACGATTTGCCTTCGCAGTACGTCGCGACTTTACAACTTGCAGCGTTCCCATACCACACCCTTTGTCGTAAATCGTGTTGCAAACGTTGCACCGTACACCAATTTAACAGATTGTTTGTAAAAGAAGAATGGCGCGTCCCACAGTGTGCATCCCTGACGTTTGAGTGCGAAAGTCGGGACTTCTGTCATGTGTAAGATGACTTTTCGACGTACGCAGAAAAACAAATGACGTGGAAATAATACTGAATAGAACAATGGATTCACGGTGTTCTTATTTCAATTTCCAGGAGTGTATTTCTTGCCCTTGAGGTTAGACCTCGATCGCTTAGAGTCTGCTGGTGGAGGCCCACCAGCGAGAGATGATGTACCACGCTTCATTGCGGGTCCACCCACTCCGACCAGGGGCTCTCACCATGGGCGCCACCGAGCCACAGCAAAGACCACCTGGCAGGATGGCCTTTGCCGGGAGTCCCGATGCCCCAGAGGGATAGGCATCTACTCCTCGGCATATGTGGGGAGGCAGCAGCTCAGGCATCAGCAGTGCGATCCCTGTGTAGTCAGGGGGCTACCACCAAGAGGGTACATGATGACCCCACCACAACGGACTGGCTACCGTGCCTTGTTGTCGGTGTCGAATATCTATTAATAAAGGGAGTACAGATGGAAGAACACAATGGAGGGAATGTAGGCTACCCGGATCACACTGCAGCCGATGTGGCCGGAAGCTCAGTGTAAGTCCAACTCCATGACAATAACGAATATGCCAGATCGTAGGGCAAGAAGGATATAGAATGCACCACGTAAGGCTTCCTTCCCCAAATAGTACGCACTAACGGAAAAATTTTGAAAGGTAGTGGTCAAACCCCTTAGGGGACCATCACATTAAAGGCCGAAACAGTTGAGACTCCTTTTAGTCGCCTCTAACGACAGACAGGAATACCGCGGGCCTGTTCTTACCCCAGAACCCGCAGGGGGCAGATAAACTGCTGCTTATAGACTGACGCATGTCGACTATCACACTCATTGTGGCTTTCTGGGATCCACATCTGTGCTGATCGTGCTTGTCTTCCAGTGTGACCGACCCACATTTCATCAGCTCATGGCCTCAGATATTTCTTATGTCTTTTATTCCGACTATGTATGGCGATTGCGTCCATTCACGTTCTTTAAATTCATAATTATGTGTTCCACTGAAATTTGTTCAGTGAACCTTTTCTTACATATTTCTGGTGATTTTTCGCGTGGACCAAAACTCTAATTTAAAGGTAATGCTGAAAAGACTTGAAAAGCTTAACATCCGTCTAACGAAAGCCAAGATTTAGGGAGCTGTGATTATTTTTATATAGCTAGAAATTTAAGTAAAGTATATAAAACTGCCCACCCTCCATCGCCCAAAGGAAGCACGTCACTCTGAAAATCCCCTAAAAGTGAAAGCGAAAGTGTGTTGTACTACTGTGTGTAAAAGTTGTACTCACTTCATACTTGGCTCGTATATGTTCGATGTGGACTGAACCTTAGCGCAAACCGAACAGGAAGAATTTTTTTCCGAACATTATCTCTGGCTTCAGCACAGGACATTTAAGTGCTCATTGGAATGATACCAAATACAGGGAGAGCAGTAAAAGAGGAAAAATATCCGAGGATAGTGTCACAAATTTAAGTTACGAACAGAAAATTGTTTTTCACATATTCACATGTCAGTTAACGGTGACGCAACTTAATTTTATACAACGGAGAAATGTGAAGGGAACTTTCCATGCCAGCCGGAGTGGCCGAGCGGTTCTAGGCACTACAGTCTGGAACAGCGCGACCGCTACGGTCGCAGGTTCGAATCCTGCCCCGGGCATGGATGTGTGTGATGTCCTTAGGTTAGTTAGGTTTAAGTAGTTCGAAGTTCTAGCGGACTGATTACCACAGAATTTAAGTCCCATAGTGCTCAGAGCCATTTGAAACATTTTTTTTTAGCTTCCATTGACACTGTTCTCTATGGGGAAAGAGCACGCAGATGGTACAACGGTGTCCGCGATATAAACAGCATCTTCCTGTGAGTCGTCAGACAGTTTCCGTGTATAGCTGCAACTTCGTTTGATAGTGTCATATATTGTCCCAGACAGCGGCCTAGTCCATAATTTAGCTGCTGTGGATGGACGTCAGCTTCAGTCTCGGTATGTGTCTGGAGGGCGCTGGAGGGCTATCGGCTTTTTCATGGTGATGAGAGGCTTTCCGTGGGAACAAGAAGTTGCCAATGAAAGTACATGAATTCAGCTACTGAGGTTGATTTCCTGAAAAGGGTAAGTGTTAATACAGTTCGTATGGTAGTTTTGGAAGTTGCCAAATCGCAACTTGCTGAGGGCGTATGTACAAATCGTAAAGTCTACGGGGAGGGAAAGATGTTTTAGAAGTGGAGTCTATGATGCCAGGAGTGAGAGAAACACAGTGATGAAAAAGGTTGTTCTGCTGGTATGGAGAACTGAGAAGTTGGTTTATTATAGAGGATGGCAAGTGAGATGTCTCAAGACGCCTCTATAGGGAAGGAAAAGCAAAGTCTGGAAAGAGAGGGACTGAACATCATTCGTTAATGCTCATTAGAATAAGAATTTATTAATATTAAAAAATTCCAAGTAAATCAGCAACGTCAAAATGATGGCCGCAAAAACTAAAGCGTACAGTTATAAATGTCTAAATTAAGAACACCACAAGGTGAAGATACAGGTTTGATGACATTCACCAAATATTCTCTACATCAATGAGCATTTGAGAGTGAAATGGTATTATCGTAACAGTGCAATCTCTAAATAAAATCAAACAACTTTTAAAAGTTATAACACTACCTGAAATAAAGTGCACAAACTCAAAGCAACACAAAACCGAATCTTAACTGTGCGCATCCCGTAACACTTAAATCTGGTTAAATTATGTTTTAAGAAAAGACTTATAAATCAACCGGAATAAAAAAATTTGAATGTGAAACTTTTACTTAGCAACAACGGTAATAAGAAATTTGAAGGTGAAATGTTTACAAAATGTTCACAGTAAACTATTGAAAACGGTTCGCACTGGGCAGTAGAACCGATGATACTCGACAAGAGTGCGCCCCAGTAGCTCAAATTAGCTGGTGCTAGAACATAGAGAAGACTGTTATTACAGACACTATAAAAGTAAAATGTCGGCCGGTGTGGCCGCGCGGTTCTAGGTGCTACAGCCTGCAACCGCGCGACCGCTACGATAGCAAGTTCGAATCCTGTCTCGGGCATGGATGTGTGTGATGTCCTTATGTTAGACAGGTTTAAGTAGTTCTAAGTTCTAGGGGACTGATGACCTCAGATGTTAAGTCCCATAGTGCTCAGAGCCATTTTTGAACTATAAAAGTAACATTGTGCAATATATATAGCTTGGCAATTAATAGCTGAATCTCACACTCTGTTGATTAGATTTGTGGATTACACCTGTAGCTAGAATGCCACTCTGTTTTACAATATAAGATAGAACAAGTGAAAAGAAATTCCTGGTACCAGATATTATAACAGAATGCTACAATAAGTTAGTATAATTTTTCTTCATTTACAAGAAACAGAGTTTTTTTGGGTGCAAGGCCTGCGCTGGCGGTCTTAAATAGACAGTTCCATTAACACTAAGAGAGCCCAGGCCAGGGCAACTCCATATGGCTGGACGTAAGAACACAGTTGGAGCGTTAACAAGTCACACCAGACTTTACGCTTTTCACAACGGCGAATTCACTTAATGTTATAATATGTTCATTTGTTTTAACAAAGCACCAACGCAATAGAAAGCAAGCAATAAATAATAGGTGTGTAATCACAAGGAAGTTTTGCCACAGGAGGCAGAACCTCTTCAAAGAAATCAAATGATTTAAACAACAATATGACAGTTAGCGGTTATCAGCTTCTCTCGGAGATCAGTCCCGTTAATATTACCCAAATTAGTGCAGCTTGCAAGACGCCCGGACTGATTGCAGCTACAACAGCACTGCGGCATCGCTGAATCTAAGCGACAACCTGATGCTGCTCACCAGGTATTGATGGAGAGATGTGTGGTGGCACACGGAGCAGAACTCTTGCACAGACGACGGTCTGTAGCACCAGTCCTTAGACCACCGTGGAAAAGGCTCCTATTTCCGCAGTACCAGTAAATACAGCAGAATGCGGCCCACACCACCGCTGTCGGAAGGGTAGCTAACAACCCCGGAGCTGCCGGTGCTCTGAACACCCCACAGTTTTTCCATCTAAGAACCACATGCTTCCACGTCTGACTGTCTGAGAGAATGTGAGCTCACCAGAGACCTCTTAGAAGCTGCCCGGGGACGCCCTCTAGGCAAAGATAGGCGCACACAACAGCCCGGCACAACAGAACGATTCACAGCACGTATCAGCCTCTCCCCCATAAACACAATCCCTGGGGAACGGTTTACAAAATTCACAATACCAAAACTAATCATTGTCGCTGCCTTCACTTTGTTGAGGTGTACCCTCTGGCAAAGACCTCGATTGGCATCTCTCAGAGATGCCATGGACGTGTAAAACGAGGCACCAGCTTGCCTGTGGCCATGCTTCCAACGTCTCGGTCCCCAACGTTTGTGATGAAAACTATATCTCCCACATTGATATTTCCAGGCAACCGACGATGGCTGTACCACGCCGCTTGCCTTTTATGGGCTCTTTCTATGGAATTCCTAGCTCTATGCTAGTTATCCTTGCTAGAGACTGGAGATTGCTCTTCCAGGAACAATTCTGAAAGTATCCACAGGTTGGATAAAGAGGAGTTCAAAGAATAAGTGAACATGGGCGACGTTGGGGTTTTTTGAAGAGTTTCTTGTTTTGCTGTATTGAACGCCAAATTAAGCCATGGCAAGGCATTGTTACACCTAGTTTGGACTTCAGCGTGGTATGTATTCAGCATCTTTCTGTAGAGAATGACTGGGAACAGTAGGGTAAGGTTTTGTCGTAGCATGGTTAATACCTTGTTGAAAAGAATTCGAATTCCCTAGAAGTATATGATGGAGTATTATCGCTCACCAGAACCTTGGAAGGAGTAAGCAGTGAAAATATGTTTTACAGGTGCTTAATAAGGACGCCATGACTCCTCTACTTGGCAGAAACCACACAAATCGGGACAAGGCATCTACCACCACAAATATGTATCTGTCACCTGCTTGCGTTCGGGGCAATGATCGTATATAATCAATAAATAAACGCTCACTTAGCTGCTCTGCTGTGGTAGACCAGAGCAGCACCCTTTGTCTGTCAGAAGTAGGTTTAGCAGTCGTACAATCCGGGCACTAACCCACCATTTTCTGCAAGTCCTTATAGAGAGACCGCCACGTTAATGGTTTCTTGATCTTATGTATTATTTTATGAATACGTAAGAGATCCCCTGAAACCGACTGACGATAGTACCGGGACATAGATGGGATCAGCGCCCTTGCAGACTAATTTTTGACTGCCCGTTCTGTTTAGTTCACAAACAACGGATGCCCCTCCTTAGTTGATACCCTGGTACATCACAAGCAGGTTTTAGAGGACCTGTAATAAGCCAGAGCTCGGGATCGTGTTCCTGCTGTTCCTGTAGGTCAGCGAACAGGCGCGGTACCTCCGCAGGCAAGAAATGACAGTTGATCCATTCCTGTATTCCTTAATTTAGTCGTACCTTACATCTAGGTCCGTTTATCAACCTCCCTGTTTGCATCTGTTTCAGCATCACAGTGTGTTTCTGTGTCATTGCAAGTGTCCTGTTGTCCTGATTGTGTGTTTGCCCTTATTTGTGTATGCGTTTCTTCTTGCTTGTATTACCAGGGTAACACGTTCTCGGTTGTGTCATTCTATATGCTCCAACCGCCCGGCTGTCGTAAAATTTGCCCTACGTTGTCATATTCCGTTTGTGGTCGTATGTGTGTGCGTGTGTGTGTGTGTGTGTGTGTGTGTGTGTGTGTGTGTGTATGTGTTTGTGTGTGTGTGTGCATCTCTCTCTGTCTGTCTCTCTCTGTCTCTCTGTCTCTCTGTCTCTCTCTGTCACAGTGTAGAGTCATATGTTCAGGAGTTCCTAGTTCTCCACAAGTGCCCATGGGTGTTCTGCTGATAGCAAAGTAACGGAGTTGTTCTGGATATGGACCACGGTCCCTGAGGAAATGGACAGTGCCACGTGCGGTATCTGTGTGTTTTGGTCATATTCGTTTCTCGATGTTTGGGTAAAAGTTGTAGACTGGACGCTCCTTTTCTGTCGAATACCACTGTATCTTGCAGGTATCATTTATACCAGCGCTTCAGTGTGCCCCTGTCTGTGATGTTTCCTCGTACACGAAGGACCCTGAATTACGTAGAGAGCCGCAGGTGCCCCGAGACTGCGACAAGTGGCGGGCAGCCAGAGTGGGAGCGCTCTGCGATGCGGGCCACGCAGCTAGCTAGCCCGTGACGGGCGGCGGTGTTTGCCCGCAGAGCCCGACGCCGCCGCAGTACGTGTTCTGGCTGCACAACGAGCGCGTCGTCAACTACGACGGGTCGCGCGCCGTCGCCGTCAGCACGGAGCCGGGCCCGCGCACGCACTCGCGCCTCCTCATCCCGCGCGCCACGCGCCGCGACTCGGGCAACTACACGTGCAGCGCGCCCGACACGCAGCCCGACACCATCAACGTGTACGTCTCGCAGGGTGAGTGCCTGCCGCCTGCACTCCACCGTCCACGACGCACCCTGCCTGCCCAGCAGACCACTCCCCGATCCGTTCTATACGGCTTCTCGTCACTGTGCACGGTGGCACATAACTCACTCCCTATTGTTAAACAGACAAAATTTCTGTATTTTGAACCAGTTTTCTTAAAAATACTTTTGATAGAAACAGGACTCCTTGAAGCTGGGTTTACCCTCATTTTAAACCTCCGCATAAGCTCTAGTCTTCTGTACTCGATTCTTTTATTTTTATTTATTTATTTATTTTTTTCAAATTAACTGATACGTGCGATACTGCTGCCTGCAAAATGATAGCTGCCTGGGTAGCACATCGGATATTTATACAAATGACACAATTCCAGGGACATTACTGGTCTCATACACACACGATTTTTGCATATTGCCTGAATCGGAAAATGAAAATTTGTACCGAGGCCGGGAATGGAAAATCAAATGGCTTTGAGCACTATGCGACTTAACATTTATGCTCATCACTCCCCTAGAACTTAGAACTACTTACACCTAACTAACCTAAGGACATCACACAACACCCAGTCAACACGAGGCAGAGAAAATCCCTGACCTCGCCGGGAATCGAACCCGGGAACACGGGGTTGGAAAGCGAGAACGCTACCGCACGACCACGAGCTGCGGACGCCGGTAATGGAGCCTGGGTCTTCTGTTTACTAGGCAGGGGCGCTAGCCACTAAGCCACCTCGGCACAGCAGTTCGCGCAACTGCGCTGATTTACCTGGTATGGCTCCCTCCCCCATCCAAATTTTCACTGCCGCCTCAGTTTACTTCAAATTCCCCCTTACACACGAACAGAATTGCCGAGGCTCCACGTGTTCTGGAATAGCACCTCAGAACATGGAGAGCCTCGACAATCCATTTCGTGTGTAAGGGGAATTTAAGGTGGAGTGGGGCAGCAGTGAGAACCCGGACTGAGAAACGAGGTGCGCCAGGTGCATCAGTGCAGTCTGCCTTCGGCAGTGACACAGTGCGGTCCGCGTTGCCCGCCGGCCGCGCTGTGGTGCGCACGCCGGTTTGTTTACGCCGGGGCAGCTTCGCGTGTGCGGTGTTGTGAGTCTAGAACGAGATGGCACACTCGTACAGAAAACGACTTTGATGTTCAGTTCTGCGAACGACTATACACGACCAAAGGCACACGAGATTGAACGTTTTTTAAGAGAAGAGGTAAAAATCGATCCACAGGAAATCGTGGGAATCCATTTATCAATCGTTTCAAGCGTCGTATATGTCAGGCTTATTGACGAGGCTACTTGCGAAAGACTTCTACAACGATCACCGAACGGGTATCGTTTCTGTTATGCCGACGGGAATATTGGTGCGGTTACGGTCGATCACGCGGGAATGGGGATACGCACTATACGGTTCTTCGAGCTTCCGTTTGAGGTCCCGTCAGAAGTTGTGAACGACGCCTTTCGGCCATACGATACAGTTCTATCCCATGTGGCCGAAAAATGGACGAGTTTTACCACATACGCCGTCCTAAATGGGATGAGACAAATACGGATAGAATTGCGAAAGCACGTCCTCTCTTATTTGTACATAGGAGGTTGTCGAGCGATTATAATCTGTGATGGACAACCTCGCACTTGCTAGGGATGCAAGAAAGAAGGTCACGTCCTCTCGGAATGCCTCCAGCGACGTTTAGTACAAACCCCACGGGATGATGTTCAGGCGCCACAACAGATGACTGTATTACCGTTGACCTTTGTGAAAGCCCTGAGAGGAGACGTGAGGAAGATTTCCGATGGGCACCAGCAGCTGCACCCTATATAGAACATGGACACCAACGGACTGGAGCTCCGACCACCGGTTCCACCACAGCAGACACAGGACACCACACAAGAGATGCAGCTGACGGCCGCTCCAGGCTAGACCGTGGTGGCTGCCAGTGCTTCCACCGAGAGCGTGATAGGCCAGGCCCAACACGGAGGATACGCAATCCAAACAGCCGAAGCGGAAGCAAAGCAACGGAAACAGCGTCCACTGAAGAGAAGGAAGAAGCGTCGACTGACTTCTGCTGACGACAGCCGTAGTCCCGAGGGGACAGTGGACGACAACGACAGTATCGACCTGAGACCAGTGGATTCAACAGATACCGAGATGACGATACAGGAATTGCACAGCGACGATAACTTGAATTCTCCTTCTGGTGACGGAAGGCGGAAGTGGCGATGACAATTGTCCAACATCAGAGCAGTGACAACGTGGCCTACCATCCTTCGGCCAGTTCCGGAAATATGTTAGGGGACTGGGCGCAAGAAATGGACCAACAGGAACAGAATGAAGATACGAACGCGACGATTGAGAATAGTCCTAGCCAGACGGCGGGAGTGGCCGGGGAATGTTGAACAACTTAGTGTGGTGAGGGGCGTCCGGGGTGCAGATAGACGAATGCAGTCCGATTTTCAACACCATCGCTTGATGACACCCCCCTACAACTGATGAACAAACACCAGGCGTACCGCATTGCAACGACGAACATTAATGGCATTCGGACACCGCTTAAAACTCAAATGCTGAAAGATATGTTAGACGCTGCGGACGTCGATATTGTACTCCTACAAGAAGTGCGTTTCACATCACCGCCGGAGCTCTACGGCTACGAGGCAAATTATTCAGTGCACGATGAGAGTGGATGCGGTGTGGCGATCCTCACCAGGGAAGGACTAGGAGGAAGTCATGTCTCTCCCTTCGGCTCGTGGAATAGCGATCACTGTCGACGGCGTTCGTTTCATCAATTTATACGTGCCTCTGGCTCAACAAAACGAAGAAAAAGGGCGACCTTTTACACCGAAGAGATAGCACCGTTGTTCGCTGGACGCTATGATAAATATGTAGTAGGCGGCGACTTTAATTGTGTCGTCGACCAAAAGGACCAATTCCATGCATGGAATTGCGTGGTTTGATTACCGAAATGGCGCTTCCGGATACCTAGGAACTGCAGCATGTCGACAGAACGGGTTATACGTATGCAACGGGAAATTCACCTAGTAGACTTGATAGAGTGTATGTGACACGAGCTCTACGGACGGCGATACTGGATACCGAAATCTGACCAGCGGCTTTTACGGATCATATGGCGTACGTCTGTACGATTTAAACTAACGCGTCAGAATATATGGCGGAGTAAGGGTCACTGGAAAATGAATAGTGCCCTTTTACGTGACACTGCATGCCGCCGGTCGATAGAGGTGGTCTGGGAGAACTGCGTTCGCAGCCAACGAGCATACACCTCGGTTCTCCAGTGGTGGATCAAATGCGCAAAACCGACGTTACGGAGAACGTTGATATGATACGGGCAGGACAAACCGCAGTGGAACTGCACGATGGCGGATTTTTATTTTACATCCCCGAGGGAGATGATGACCCAACAACCATCACCGGAAACGCACGCTCCCATGCGCAGGATAAAAGACAAGTTATTACAGCTGACGAGACTGAGAATGGAAGGGATAATGGTCCGGGCGAGATTGGCGCACACAGTTGCTGCCGATGCACCATGCACCACTTAGTACGTGAACGACAACGACGAGGAAGGACATTGATCGGGGAACTAATCTCTGAAACTGTCCAGCAAGTTGTGAACCAGCGTGATATTGCGCATATGTTTATTATTTCCACCAGTTATATGGACCTCTACAAGTGAACCACGAGACACCATATGATGTCATCACGGAAATGCCAGATAGAGGACCACCACTGGATGCAGAGACTTTCATCACAGCGATAACGGAGGACGAGCTGACAGACGCAATTGCCAGGGGGGCTTCGAACAAGTCCCCAGGACAGGAGGGCTTCCCAATTGAATGTTACCGCGCCTTTGCATACCTCATGGGACGGACGTGGATTCAGATGTACGACGAACTCCTGTCACCGCAGACTGAGATACCTGTCGAATTCACGGAGGGTATCATCATCCCAATACCCAAACCACGCGGTGGCAGAAGGCCAGGAGATTATAGACCACTCACTCTCTTGAACTGATAGACTCCTCATTGATGAAACATGCCTCGGCGGTAAGAGTAACGTACATACTGCGCTCGGTGACTACCAGGATATCATCGCATTAGCAGCGGCATGCCGAGTGCGAGGGGCACTAGTCGTTATTTATTTCGATCATGCGTTCGACAGAGTGGATCATATCTTTTTACACGCAGTGATGGGCAGATTGGGAATCCCACAGGCCTTCATTCTAGTGATCATGCGACTGTCACACGGTTTGCGATCAAAGGTCTCTGTGAATGGGCGGGGCACTGACTACATTGTTATTTCAAGGTCAGTTCGTCAAGGTTGCCCCCTTTCGATATTTTCGTATGCAATGGCTTTGGAACCCTGTCTATATGGTCTCCGAAGACGGTTGGAGGGAGTGCCGTTGCCACAACTGACCTTTCATTGCCGCGCTTATGCTGACGATGTGATGCTGATGGCAATAACAGGCGTCGAAGTACGTACGGCGTTGGCATGGATACAGCGATACGGGATGGCGGCGGGAAGCATGCTTAATCTACAGAAGTCACGCTGCATGAATGTCGGTCGAGGATTACAACCGGGAGAGGAAGGCCCGCTCATGTTAGTTAAGACCGTAATATGTCTAGGTGTTACGTTCCACACGGATGTGCAGCGGACAGCAGCGGATAACTACCGACGCATATTGAAGCTGATGCGGACAATGGTGCTGTTACAGAAATTAAGAGCATTGGATATGATTCAGAGGGTGACCTATGTTAACGTATACCTAGCACCGAGACTCACTCACGTAACGCATGTCCTGCCTTTAACGCGCACTGTGGCATCACGGATACAAGCAACTTTCGGCGGTTACGTGAGTGTGGGACACCTGTTTAAGATCCAACACACAACGCTTAGGCTACGACCTGGAGACGGTGGACTTGATCTGGTGAACGTATACGAAAAGGCACGGGCATTATTCGTCAGTACGATTTTACGACAGTGGCGAGGTCAATTTCATAACATCTCGGGTGCGTTGGTCGATGTACTAGCGCTCACTTCAATGCTGCCCCCAGTCCATGTTGGCCATATTTCACCGAAGCTGTCACATTTCAAGTCTTTTTTTTTTTTTTTGGAGCTTAGCTATGTCAGAGAAGCCTTCCCAACAACACGACACCGACGACGCGAGGTGTATACCAACTCTTACTGCCCTGGTGTCTCAGGAATACCCTGGAGAAGAAGAACCCAGACAAGAACTGGCGACAGATATGGCGCGTTATACGGAACGTTTACCTCCCAACGAATCAACGGCGGCGCGCGATTCATTTGGCAGACACTCCAGTATGTTTAGGCTGCGCAACAGTGTGGCACTTGGCACGGCAGATATTGGCGTTCCTGTTACGCTCCGCCCCTCACACAATTTCTTCGGACACCCTTTTTTCCCCCAAGAATCTTATCTTCCGGTCCAAAAAACCAATGCAGTCACATGGGTACGGGGAATGGTTGTGGGCTATGTTTATAACGAATTGGAAAAGGACAAAATGGATTTTTGACATTTTCTCCTGGATGGACACACGAAGCTTCATCAGCATAAGAAATATAGGCAAGGCTTACCTTTACTGCGACTTATATTTACGGACCCGCCGGCCAGATGGGGTGTGATGAGTGAGAAATGAGATAGACGAAGAAGTCGAGATAGACATCGATCACACTTTACGGACCCTTAGTTAATTTCGAGAAGACGACCCAGTCTTACACCATCGTCTGGAGAACGGGTCGGTAGATGGCTCTATTGCTCTATCGTGAGCAGGTGTCGCCCCCGACACGAATTTCATTTTATTGCTTTTTCATTTGGACATTTTCAGTTTTATTCATTTACTTACTTAATTAATTTTCTAATTAGCCACTATTTGTCAACATTTGGACATTGTAGACACTATTTATGCGGTAGTATAACAAAATGTGTGTCAGCAAAAGTTGTGAGTCTGACATTGGAAAAAATAAATGAAAATAAAATAAATAAATAAAATTAAATACAAGAGTAGCGTTGAAGTCTCAGTCTGAGCTTCAAATCACTTTTACCCCATCTAAAACAAAAAAAAAAAAAAAAAAAGAAAAAGAAAAAGACAGAAAGAAAATGGATAGAGCGTCTGCTCTATAAGCAGCAGATGGAGATCCTGGGTTCGAGTCCCAGTCGGGGCACACATTTTCAACTGTCCCAGTTGACTTAGGTTCGATTCCCGGCCTTGGTACAAATTTTAATTTGCCGCTTCATTCTACATACAACAAACATGACGTATTACTGCTTCCAATTCATCCAAGTTCCGTGAATTCACTTGAAAACCACCACCTTATCCAGTCCTAGAAAAAAAATATCTCAAGCGGTTCAATCAGTGCTGCAGGCTGGCCATTGGTGTGCGCCGTGTTTGCCACTCTGACGACCTGGGAAATGATCGTACGGCCACTCGCGGACATCATTTGCAAAATGTGCGGGTGCTCCGTGCTGCATGAAGTGAAGCTGTGGGCTATTGCATTGTGAAACTGGACGCCCCTGTGTTTTTCTAAAACATTCGTTTGGCCGTTTTTCGGCTGCCCAGTAGTGGAAGTTACATCTGCTTACAAATCCTGCTCCATTAGTCCACAGAACGTCCTCAAAAAGGTCAGATCAATCATCAATCCAACCCAAGAAAATTTCTCCAAACTCCATTCTTCTAACACAGTCGTTAATGTGGCTTCAACGGTTTAAAAGTGAGATCTTTATTAAGAATAGTTGCAACTGTGTAACGTCAAAGACCACTTTCACGAGATCCTTGACGCAGTGGTTTTTTAGGGCTCCTCGTGAACATTTCACGAATCTGTCAACATCCTTTGGTATAATGGAAGTTGATGATGTTCCTGATCTACTTGCACTGGCGACGCTCCGTGTCCTTGGTAATTTGGAATGGCAGTTTTCAGCTGTTTTTGCATCCGGTGTGCATGGACTACTGGTTCAGCCCTACACCACACCTGTAGTCGCACCGCATATCCCCAGACCTCATAACGAGCTTCTATTTTGGCCCTTTGTTACACAGTCAACACAGGCGGCACTTTCCAATTGAAACAAAACAATAATGTTAAACACGACCTCAGAGAGTGCTATATCTTACAAAAGTAGTTCTAAGGAAATTGGTTCATAAATAAATAAATGATAACTGTTTAAAAATAGAGATGACTTGTCAGACACCCTGTGTATAACATATTTCGTTCGCATAGCTTTCTAACGAGTGAATAGTATCTGTATCAAAACCGACGATTTTAGTTCCTAAAATTATTGTTAGACTTACCTGTGCATGGAACCTGATGAATTACTCATTGTTTCTCTATTCGTTCTCCCGACTTTCTGTATCACTCCCTTTCTATCTATGTACATTGCTTTTCTCTGATTCCTAATAGCGTTGGGAAAAATCGATCGGTTACAACCGATAACGGTTTTTAGTACTAAACAAATGGTACTATTCGGTATTAGTTTGGTCTCGATTATAACACATGGACATATTTTTTACTAATAACCGCGTAAAAAACCGAAATATCAATTAATCATAGCAGCAGAGCCAAAATTTTTCGTTTCTAAATACACCTTTTTTTAAGAAGCAGTAAATCGTGTGTGTAAAATTTGCGTTGGTTTGGAATACTGCATTATTATAGAAAAAAAACGATCTGTGCTGTTTTAATAACAACGCCGACACAAACGAGCAACAAACATATCGCGTAAGAACTGGTACAATGTTGCTGAGACGGTAATGTCTCTCCCTTCCTGTGTCGTGGCTTAAGGCACGCGTGTACCTGTAGTGTGCAAGTTTACGTTAGTTTCTTGCTGTCGTCGCCGGACATTCGTTGTGATGCAGAACGGCATCAACACTAGTATGGAACTATTTTTAAAAAGTGACGTAGCAGTGAAGTATAATGCTTTATTTGCTTTTAAAGATTAAAGGTTTGTCTGTCATTTCTATGAAATAAAAAAAGGAAGGAAATTATGGGAACAACAATTCATTAATACTATAAAATAAAAATTGGAAGCAGCTAATCTGGTGCCTGTGTCTTACGTAATATGCCTTTACCTGCTTCTAGCCTTCACAGCAGACAAATTAACACGAAGAACAGAGTTCTTCAACGTCGTTTTCGCCCTTTGGCACTGCCTGTTTGTAATGTACCATTCCCAGTTACGTGATTTTTGAGCAGTTACAGAAGACTATACTCAATGGAAGTAAACTGGTGATTTTTTGTTGTATTGAAATACTTATAAATTCTCGAGAAAAGCAGCGAACGGTGGACGGGCTAAGGTTTCATTTATTTGCCTATTTAGCTTAATAGTTTGATGCTGTGTATCTAGAAACTGAGAGTAAAAATTTTTCAATTTTTGTTCTGTTTCTACGTTTATTACAGCAAATAACAGATATAACATACCGAAAATCGGTTGCTTCAGAAACCGGTTATTTTGAGCAGTTTTAACAGAGTATAAACTGGAGTGAGAAAGAAAATATAACCGAACAGCGGTTTTTCAGCGATATCCGTCGTCCAGAATTCCTAGTCCACTGGGAACCTCTTTTTGTGGCAGTTTTACTCAACATTTTTTTTCTGGCTCTCCTGCCAAACAGTTTGCCTTTTGACTGAACGTATCTCTGTCTAGTACTCCCACTGCTTGTACTAGGATTCAACGATGTCCTTCTCGGATTCATTGTGTTATTTTAAATTTTCTTGTACAGGTGGTGCTCACAGTACATCCTTTGTTGAAATCAACAGTTACCTGTTATCTAACTTGTTTCACTGTTCATACCGTTAACATTAAATGCCTATTAACTTCCATTTATACCTGTCCGTTTCCTACAGACGACGTGACACTGATTTCCTTTAATACCGCTTGTTCTAATTACTATGCCGTGTTGTCATTTGTGGAGGAACACTTTTCTATGTTGACAACATTTTTTTCTTTAATCACACGCCGGTTCTAGGCGCTTCAGTCTGGAAACTCGCGACCCCTACGGTCGCAAGTTCGAATTCTGCCTCGGGCATGGATGTGTGTGATGTCCTTAGGCTAGTTATGTTTAGGTAGTTCTAAGTTCTAGGGGACTGATGACCTCAGATGTTAAGTCGCATAGTGCTCAGAGCCATTTGAACCATGTTTTTAATCAAACCTTATATACTATCGTATTATACAGGGTGTCCCATTTATCTTGACCACCCTAAATAACTATTTGTCCATATGCAAATTACAAAATGTTTCAAGAAAATGTTCTTCAGACGTCAGGGGAAATCAATCAGTATTATTTTCATTGTTGTAGCTTCGTTTTTTACGAAGATATGAACAGTGGTATGACATTTTTAAATGCCATCCTATATTTATTATTCGGTAATTTATTTCCTCTCCTAAAGACCTATTCAAACATGTGTCAGAGTGTACCATTCACTGAAACACTGCGTTGTTAATTACATAACACAACATTGACGTTGACACTCCCTGCGCTTTGTCCAGGTACTCGGGGTAATGGAACACATCCACAGGCTGACGCTGACAGAGGACAAATCTAAACATAAGTAGAATGCACAACCGAGATTCCGTCATCCATCGTCAGCTGAAGAGTTGTGAGAGTAGAATGTACACCAACGAAGAGAAGGTAGAAATGCTACTCATCTATGAGGAACGGAAGTTAGCAGAACAGGAATTGCAATGCTGTTTTCTTGTGTACGGTTACGTTTAGTACGGTAGTTGAGTCCTTTTAAATACTGTTGTGTACAGTAAGCATCCATTAAAGGCTGTCCTTCCTACAGAATTTTTCTCGTTTTTCTTCGTTCTTCGTTCTGGCTATTTTCCTGATAACATTCCTCTCTACTCGTGTTGTTTACAAATACTGTTTCGTTGGCGTGCAGGGCTTGAGGTTTGATTGGCAGTTTGTGCTCTCTGACCTCTGTGTGTGGAGACGTGCGCTTTCTGTAGCGGATGTCATGCTGCCTCCCGTACGCTCTCTTGCGTAATCCAAGTGTCTTTGCTTCCAGTGTCTAGCTAAGTTACTTGTACGATCTCGTCAAGATACTTGAAGCGTCTAATCTTTCCCATTTGGCCGTACTTCGGTTAGACCTATAAATGTTAAATTCAATGCAGGTTAACTGATATCAGAACAGTGCATGCTCTGTTGACTTTGTCTATTTGATTGCTGCAAATTTACTGCCTACAAAAATTAAGCAGCATATGGCAATGTTTTTCTTCGTCCAAGCTGAAGATGCTTTCAGAGTTATTGGGTTTTTAAGGCCCTTTCACTTTTTCTGATGAATTTATCGATAGTGAGGTTGAAGACATATGACGACAATCCACCTTCTGGGCGAATAGCAGTTTTAATTGCAAACAGCTTTGATGTTCGTCCCATAAGTTGCAATTTGCACTTTATTTCCGTCAGTGTTTTGTTAAAGAAGTCCCTTCTAGGAAACCAAAAAGAGAGTATCAGCCAACAGAGTGATACGCCTCCTTGAATTCGATGAAAATGCGGATGATTGATTGCTTTGGTTCGCCTTATGTTTCAGTATTCTTTTCAGGTTCGAGATCTGTTTTTCGCATGACTGCCCTTGTCAGAAGCCCACCTGGTTTTCCCAGATGTTATGTCTATGTTGTGCTTGTGTCATTTGAGATAAACATGCTGAGCATGTCTTTTACGTGACTCGAAAGCTCGAGATACTCTTGTGGAGCGGCTGAATGAGTATGCACTTCCCCTGTCAGGCAATTGTTCTGTCTGCCAAGTAGGGGAGACCGGGGCACGTTGGCCATATTTTTTTTAAAATTATATTATTTTTTTTTACGTATTTAAATTTATGAAATTATTGCTAAATATTTAGAGCAGTCTTACTGAATCTCGATTACAATTATTAACCTTGAAAATATGAGTTAAAAATTTTTAAAAAAATTAATTACTGGACATATGTGAAGTGGGCCAATCTGCCCCTACCTCGGGGTAAGTAGGCCCAGAGGCTGCGGCACGTTGACCCATGTAATATTTTGATAAGTTAAACTAGTATAACTTTAGGATATCAAAATAAAACGAATAGTTATAAAGGAACATACTTTAATGTACATCAAATCAAGTTGAATATTGAGTTAAATGCTTAACATTTTATTCTGACAACTGGAAAGCTTAAAATTATTAGGAATTATAGTGTCTTAATACAAACCAATAAACTTTAATCACTGTCCATATCCAAAGGATCAGCACATTTATAACACTCATAAAATAGTCCAGGGATTTCATTTTTCACGCATGTCTGATGACTCCAACGCTTGCAGTTTGTGCGCTGAATCCATTGTGCTCCAGGTTGACTGTTTGAAAAAGGCTTGAGACACCTTAGGCACAGCGAATCTTCATCTTCCTCATCGTCATCATCATCTTCATCATCGTCATCTTCCATTGGCTTCTTCTTGCGTTTTAGGCCTACTGCCGCTGATTTTGTTAATTTCATTCTACCATTGCCCCTACTTTCTTTTTGAAAAAGTGCTTTTTTAGCCTGTTATTTAAGTTTTCTTTCCAATGCTTCCGCCTTCTTTTCTTTTACACCTTTTTGTTCTTCCTCGAGGGCTTTTTTTTAATGGAGTGTCTGTCACTATGGCAGAAACTTTTTTCCTTTTCCCTGCTCCCATACTTTTTCTGGGCTCTGCTTTCTCCAAAGGTCTGACCTCTTCTGGAGTTGGAAACTGTCTTACGTTTATCTCAGCTAGAGTCGATGGACTGTTTTCAGTGTTTGGGTCTGGCCTATCCGAAGTGTAGGAAGGTATAAAGTCAGTGTCAGTAAAAATATTTTGTTAAAGGGATTGATTCCAGTTACCTTGAATCCACTGGTTATGTTATTGGGACTTGCAGCATTTGGAAGGGCTATTCGCACTATAAACAGGATGTTGTAAATAGTCATAGGCCGTTTATTATTGGTAATCCATGCATCATATGCTGAGTTCACGAACTTTTTAAGAGGCCCATAAACACTTCTGTCTAAAGGCTGCAGCTCGTGGCTACAATGCGCCGGAAAAGATAGGAAGGTGATTCCATAATCTTTACAATAATCAAGAACTTCAGAGTCGAGATGTGAACTGTGATTATCAATCAAAACCAAGCGTTCTTTTGAGCAGCGAGCGTGTAGAACAAAATGTTTCATATATTTTGCAAAGTTTGTCTCCGTCATCCATCCCGAAGGATGAGCTGCTCCATCACACCCAATCGGGCCGTCAAGGATAAAATGAGGCTTGAAGTTGACCCTCGGTAAGATGAAGAATGGAGGCACACTCTTACCCGACGCACTAACTGCAAAAGCGATCGTAACAAGTGACCCTCTCTTAGCCGATGTCATTCGCCATATTTGGCGAAAACCTCTTCGAGCGACTACACGTTCAGGACGCTGGACGGTAGTTACTCCAGTTTCGTCAATGTTCCAGATGTCCGCAGGGGTCACTTTTAATTTTTTTTTAAACTATGTCGAGATTATTAAAAAAAACAGTTCTACATTATGCTTGTTGAAACTGGTGCACTATGCTAAACTAGATGCTTGAGGAGTCCGATTGGAGAGTTGAGGGTGCCTCTTCAAGAATCCTGTGAACCAATCACTTCCCACGACTTCGGTCTCGGTCCATGTTTAGGGTGTTTTATTGTTGCATGCAATAGCATATCTATACGCAAACCGACTGACTTCTTTCGGGGAATGACCATAATATATGTCACTTGCCTTCATGAGGTATTGTTCAAGCATACCTGACGTGGCTGGCGGCCGGCCTCCACGGGGACGCGCATCTGCTGAGTCGCGGCCGGCCAGTAGGCGAGTCAGGGCGGGCTGTGGGAACAGCGAGCGACGGGGAACGACGACCTCTCACTCAGCTTAGCCACACTGATGCAGTGCTGTAGAATTTACCACTGTTTATCTTTCGATACTGGTTGTCAAATCATTACTCGTTATATCAAGTAGCACAAGTCTAATGTAGCGCCCGAATGCAAAGGAATGTGCATTCATTTGCACTTGTCGCTAGAATGCAATATGAAGTAGTTGATGCACGAAACCCCAGTGTAACCTGAGGTGGTTGATAGGTACCTTAGCTACATGTCTAGTTATCCAAAAGAGCACTAGTGACGGTACGATTAAATTTTATAATTTGAACAGTGGGTATGAGCTACATTTGTTGCTATAGGTTCCAATGATCTTAGTACTCATTTAGCTCCATTAGACTCAAATTTTAAAATATGTAGATTAGCTTTATCTACCATACCTATAACAATGATTACAGATTTTTAAAAGACCGTTTATTGAGAGACGGATGAAATCGTTAAATCTGAACAGAGCTCCAGGACCAGATGGAGTTCCCTATCTGTACCGAATTTGCGGCTGATTTAGCCCCTCTTCTATAATCTATCGTGCATCCATCGAAGTAAAAACCGTTCTTAGTTATAGGAAAAAAGGACATGTCACATGCGTCTTCAAGAAGGGTAGTAGAAATGATCCACAAAACTACCGAGCAATATCTCTGACATAGATCCGTTGTAAAAGCTTAGAACATATTCTGAGCTCAAACATAATGACGTATCTTGAACAGAATAACCATCTCCATTGCTACCTGCATGGATTCCGGAAGCATCGATCGCGTGAAACCCAACTCGCACTTTTCTCACATGACGTACCGACAGCTTTGGATCAAGGCAGTAAGGTAAATGCGATATTTCCTGATTCCCGAAAAGGATTTAACTCAGTACCACACCTACGCTTATTGACAAAAGTTCGGTCGTTGGGGTATCAAGTGATATTTGTGACTGGACTGAGGACTTTTTGGTAGGGAGGACGCAGCATATTATCTTGCATCGAGAGTCATCGTCCGATGTAGGACTAACTGCAGATGTGCCCCAGGGAAGTGTGTTTGGGCCCTTGCTATTCGTGTTGCATACTGAAAACGTTGCAGACAATATAGGTAGTAACCTGAGACTTTTTGCAGACGATGCAGTTTTGTAAGATGAAGTACTGTCTGAATGAAGCTCCATAAGTATTCAGTCAAATGTATATAAGATTCCGAAGTGGTGTAAAGTTTGGCAACCTTCTTTAAATGTTTGTTGTTGTTGTTATGGTCTTCAGTCCTGAGACTGGTTTGATGCAGCTCTCCATGCTACTCTATCCTGTGCAAGCTTCTTCATCTCCCAGTACGTACTGCAACCTACATCCTTCTGAATCTGCTTGGTGTATTCATCTCTTGGTCTCCCCCTACGATTTTTACCCTCCACGCTGCCCTCCAATACTAAATTGGTGATCCCTTGATGCCTCAGAACATGTCCTACCAACCGATCCCTTCTTCTGGTCAAGTTGTGCCACAAACTTCTCTTCTCCCCAATCCGATTCAATACTTCCTCATTAGTTATGTGATCTACCCATCTAATCTTCAGCATTCTTCTGTAGCACCACGTTTCGAAAGCTTCTATTCTCTTCTTGTCCAAACTATTTACCGTCCATGTTTCACTTCCATACATGGCTACACTCCATACAAATACTTTCAGAAATGACTTCCTGACACTTAAATCTATACTCGATGTTAACAAATTTTAAACTGGGCAGTCCACCAAACGAACAAAACATCATATCCTATGATTATAATATCAACGAGTGTCTGTTGGAATCGGGCAATTCATACAAATACTGGGTGTAATGCTTTGTAGAGACATGAAATGGAATGATCACATAGGCTCGGCTGTGGGTAAAGCATGTCGGTATTTTTCGCTTTATTGGTAGAATACTGGTGAAGTGCAACGATTGTACAACGGAGACGTTTACAAATCATCCGTGCGACCAGTCCTCAAGTGAGTGGGGTCCAAGTAGGGCTAACAGGACATGTTGAACAGAAGGAGGTGAACACGGTCGCAGGCTTCTCTCATGTTTGGGAGAGAAACTGAACTGGAAGACTCTTGAGGATAAACATAAAGTATTCGGAGTAAGTTCGTTAACAAAGTTTCAGGCATCTGCTTCAAATGATGACTCTAAGAATATACTACTACACCTTAGATACCTCTCACAAAGGGATCGTGAGGATAGGATTAGAATAATTACTACATGGACAGAGGCATTCAAACAATCATCTTAGCGCACTCTATTCGTGAAAGGAACGAGTTTAAACCCTAATATCTGGAACAATGGGACGTAGCCTCTCGCATGCACCACTCGGTGGTTTTGGAGACTGTGGATGTAGATACAGGTGTACTTGGAAGCGCCTGGGGGCTGTGCTGGTGTGGCTGCGACCGCGCTGGCAGGCGTGGGCTGACGCCGAGACACGGTGTGCTGCAGGGGACAACACGGCGGCCATCCAGCGGCAGGCGGCGTCCGCCCCCCGGCCGCCGCCCCCCGCCCCCCTGCTGGGGGCGGCCCTCGCCATCGCGGCTGCCGCCTCCGGTCGGGCGCGCGTACGCAGCTGATGACGCCGCCGGCCGCCGGTGGGGCCTCAGCGGAGCGACCGCCTGCTCGCTTCATCGCACGGGTAATCTTGTCCATCTGCTAGCTTAGAATACAGTTCTTGTTCGTAGGAGTATCTTAAAGCACATCGAGGTGCCAAAAGTAATGGGATACCTCCTAATACAGTGTTAGATCTTCTTTTGTCAGGCGTAGTGTAGCAACTCGACGTGACACGGACTAAAGAAGTCGAATGTTCCTTTATTCCTGTCTTTGATCACAGTATCAGTTCCTTTGACGATGACCGGTTTCAGTCAGTAATGACCGTCTTCATATCTGTTCTGCACCATGTCCTAATGTGAGTTGCAAAAATGACTGTGTGGACGATGTGGCCCATTCTACACCTTATTTTAGATCTATGTGACGATGTTGTGCTGACTATATTTATATGTTCTGACGATACCATTACGGCCTCATCACATTAGGACACGGTGTAGAGCAGATTTGAAGATGTTCATTACTGTCTGAAATCGGTCATCGTCAAAGGAATTGATATTGTGATCAAAGACTGGAATAAAAAAACATTTGATATTATTGGATCACTGTTCATATTCGTGACTATGTCGCAGCAGCTGAAACTAAAGAAGTCGTCTGAAGTCCCCTGCAGAAATACTGAGCCAACTGCCTCCGTAGCCGTTCGTAATTGCGAAAGTGTTACCGGCGCACAATTTTGTGAACGAATTGACCTCTCGACTATGTCTCATAAAGGTTTCAAACGGGCGGTCTGAGTGACCACATCATTCGCTCGAACTGTCCTGAATGTTCTTCAAACCAATGACGAACAATTGCAGCCCCGTGACATGGCGCACTGTGGTCCATAAAATGAAATCCGTGCGTGGCTGGGGATGATCTCTGGGTAGCCGAACATAAACATAACCATTTTCGGTCGATGATCGGTTGATTTGGAACAGAGGACCCAGACCATTCCATGTAAACACAGTTCACACCATTACAGAAACACAACCAGCCTGCACGATGCCTTGACGACTGGGGTCCATGGCTTCGTGGGGTCTGTGATATACTCGAACCCTACCATCAGCTCTTACCAACTGAAAACGCGACTCGTCTCACATTCCCCAATTTTCCAGCAGTCTAGGGTCCAACTGCCCATGAGAGGCACTCGCGTCGGTCGTCTGCTGCTACAGCCAATTAAAGCCAAATTTCGCCACCCTGTCCTAATGGTGAAGTTAGTCGTACGTTTCACACATATTTCTGTGGTTATTTCAAGGAGTGCTGCTTGTCCGTTAGCGTTGACAACTCTACGCAAACACTGCTGTTTCCGGTAGTCAAGTGAAGGCCGTCGGCCATTAAGTTGTTTGTCGTGGGAACTAACACCTGAAGTATGGTATTCGCAGCGCACTATTGACACTGTGTATGTAGGAACACTGAACCGTCCAGCGATTTCAGAAATGGTATGTTGCAAGTATCTACCTCCAACTAGCATTTCACGTTAAAAGTCTGTTAATTCCCGTCACGCGGCCATAATGACGTCCTGAACCTTTTCACATGGATCACCTGGGTACAAATCATAGCTCCGCCGATGCACTGCCCTTTTGTACCTTGCGTCCGTAATACCACCGCCATCTGTATATGCTCATATCGCTATTCTTTGACATGTGTCAGCTCAGTGTATTGTTCCTGTTTGTTCACATTGGAGGTTGGGCACACCGAACGGTTAGATTGAGATCCACAGCGGAAAAGGATTCGTTCCTCCCCGCAAAATGACACCTTTCCTTCGCGAAGACTGAGAGATGTGTAGCTAACAATCCTCAGTGTCTGTATAGTGCGGTGTCGCATATGTAGCACTCGAAGTATGAAAGAGAGTGAATTCTGATTCGGGCATATAGCTCTCCGTTGTCGAATAGCATCGAGGAGCAACCCTGAGCTTGACATCCCCATGTGAGGAACAGGCCATCCATAACGCTGTCACATTGCCCTCTTTAGTCCATGACTGTGACGGAGTGTCTGGCCATCACGAATCTTATGTCCAGTCCCCCTTGCTGCCCAGAAACTTGCAACTGTGGGCTTCCAGCGGGCTGCCTCCGACGCCGCCCTCACACTACCGTCGCGGGCCGGACCCTCCTCTTTGAGGCTGTGCAGAAATAATAAAAAAGTGTCCACACTAGTGGACAACGTGGAAAGCTCTAAGGCTGCCCGCGCAGTACTGTGTGTCCTTCACAATCCACTGCCTCGGAAGCGAGATCGTGGATGACGCGCTGACTACACGTATAGGCTGTCATAACTTGCTCGTCTGACTCAAAATGCTCCTGCCGAGAACTTGTTCAAATGTGGCATAAACTAATGTGGTGGATTTTTCAGCAACTAGTAATTCATATTCCCATTGTGAAAACGAATGTGAGGCTAGATGACTTTCCTGCTTTTCTTTTTTGTCACCAGTTGTTTCATTGCTCTTTGGAAAGTATCAACAATAGTAATATCTCTCACCTCCCGGAACAGGTATGTTTTAATTTTTCCTATAGATGAGATACACTGAAAGTTTCATTTTCCAGAGCCTTCGAATTCGTGCGAATAGAATAGGAAACCGACAATTAGGTAGAAATTCTGGATTTAATATACTGGTAGGTAGTTTCTCTGTTATTTCCGAATGTAAGGAAGTATATATCTTGAATGTATACTGCTAAGAAAGTAATAAATTATGACGCTCCGAATATAAATAATAACGACATGCATTGTATAGCTTCAAAGAAAAAATAAAGTAGTCAGAATATTTCTCTCCCAAATCACATCGGAATCTGCAGTGACAATATGGAAAGAAATAAAATTTAAAATAAACGCAGAGACAAAGGTTGAAAGAAATTCATTACATTATAATCTCAATTCTCGCCACCGGATTTAAGGATAATATAATACTTAACGTATGATAAACAAGAAACAGATTGAAAACTCTAGTAAATGCAGAAATCACATCCCTACATGGGTAAGACGACTTGAGGAAAATGCGTTAGTGTTTGCAGAATTGAACAAAAGCATTCGGAAACATTAAGAGGAAGACGAGCTACAGTTTAATGGGATTAGTGGGTTGCAGACAGTTAGTGGAAACTGAATTGGAAGTTAAACGAAGGACGCGCTTATAATGGGGAGGTGCAACGATCCAGCCAACATGCGGGTGGCCAGGTGCTACGATAACAATCGTATAGGATACCGTGCTAAGGGGTTCTGAAAGTTTCTACAGTTCACTCGAACGAACACAGGAAACTGCTAGGATGAACGTGTTCCTTGTTTGATGACAAAGGAATTAAATAACACTTTCTGCAACGGGCATGCGAAAACGGTAAAAAGGAACAGGAAACGGCAAGATATTCTTAACATTTAAAATATGAGATGAGTCACTTTTAGAATTATTCACAAAATTTGAAACAGCAACGCAATCATCAGTGCACCGGAAAAGTAAGAGGGAATACATAAAACTGTATGTTTGTCAAAGGAGATAACAGTCTTCATTACAATATTCTCACTAACTAACAATATACAGAGAAATCTCAATTTGAACTACGGGTCGGGATATCCCAGTCAGAGATCAGTACTTCATGAAGGAGCACATGAAACTGTAAATGGGTATACGGAAGGAAAATGCTTCTAAATCAAAAGCTTAGGCCTACTGATTGAAAGAAATTTTTTGGACTGGTATCCCAAAGTGAGTGCAGATGAAACTCAAAGAATCTGGTTCTGGCCATAAACAGAGTAGCCATCCCGAAACAGTACAAGAGTGAATTAAAAATAAAACATAGTTTCAGAGAATACGATCATTCAATTAAAACGTGTGTCTGATAATCTGGAAATTATTTTTAATCACACATTCCAAATGAAGGCACAGTACACGTCACTGGATGACGCCAGATCATCTAATGTACATTGAGTCATTGGCCTGTTGCTACTGATGCAACTAAACATTACCAAAAAACGAAGGAACGCCACATAATAAAATTTTGACTACTTCGGGAAATTAGCTCGAATGAGAAGAAAATTATGCTTATTTCGTTTGTGAATGCAAGACATTGAAAGTTATGAGTTATGTTGGCTCCAATACAGAAATTTGTGGGTAACTGAAACTGCTGATCATGTGGATGCTGAGGCCATCAATCAAAATACCAATATGAACACAAAGTTCACTTAGGAAATTTAACCTCTTAATAAAACGAAAATTCCAAACGTGAGTAAAGAAGACAGTGTGGAACCATTAAATATAATGACACAAGCTGAAGATATGCATTAAAATTTGTGCCACTGCTGGGACCTGAACCGCGGTATCTTGCTTGCTAGACATACGTGGTGTTCACATAACTATAGCTGTGTGGCTAACATAGGTACACAGACTAACTCATTTCAGGGTCATCCCTAATACAGACTTCAATTCACACCTTCAGCCTCTTTTCCCCTACCCGTATCGTCACTATTGCCGGGATTATTCGGTACTGGAAGAGCACCCCAGCTTTGTACGAAATCTGGGAATCCTGCCTCTACCTCAGGTGCAGATGATCTATTGATATGATGGAATTACAATTTCCCTGAGGCGTATGACACAACTTTATCTTCGATAAGAAGGGGAAAATGGACTGACGGCATGAAATTAAATTTTTGTTAGGCACAGCATTAAAGGAGGGTAATTCATGCAGCTGTGTTAGCTATATTTCTACGATGATTTAATCCTTAACACATCTGCATAGTAAGCAGGAGACCCGAGTTCGAGTCCCAGCCGTGGCACGAAATTTACTTAATTTCTTCAGCTTCTGCCATTATCAAAAGTAAAGTTGAAATTCATATGTGCCAAGGGAATTGTAATTCATTCATATCAATAGATCACATACTCCTGATGTACACGCAGCGTTTCCCCGTCACGTACCAAACTGGGGTGCTATTCCAGTGCTGGAGAGACTCGGCAATAGTGATGATTTAAAAAGGGGGAATAGGGCTGAAGGCGTTAATTGAAATTTCTGTTAGAGCGGGCTTTGGAGTATATTAGTCCATGCAGGTGTGTTAGTTACACTGCTATGGTGGTGTAATGGTTAGCATACCTGCCTAGTAAGCAGGTGAGGTGAGTTCGAATCCTGGCTGCATCACAAATTTCCATTAATTTCTTCAACTTTTCTCACCGTCAAAGATAAAGTTGAGGGTCATATGTCTCAAGGACATTGCAAATTCCATATCAATTCTCAGTTCCGATAAACAGAGTTATCTGTTGAACAGTACAAATCAATGAGAAATTGAGTTGCGCAATGTGAAATGAGAGGTGTAACATAGAGTATGACTATAGAAGATGAGAGATGTAATTAATGGTTATAAAGAAAGATTGAACTCAAAGATTTTACAGAGAATTATACAAATAATGCGTGGATGAGTGAAAAAAATTGCATGACGAAGTGATGACAAAACGACTCAAGATAAAGCTTTCGGGATCCTAGTTTCAAGAATAAGCACAAACTAATTCATGATGGGATGTCTTTAGAATGACATCACGAAGAATGCAAGACTGTACTATGTGAAAAATCTGGAAATGTTCCATACTGAGAAGTGGAAGATATAATTATCTCTAACAAGAATGGTAACAGAATTTGGAAAAGAGCGTTCACTGAAGATGGAACCACAAAATTAGGCGATAAGAGATGGCGAAACATGTGCAAACTAACTGAAATAAGTTTTTCGGGGTACATCGTGGTAATGTGGTCCCATGACACTGGGTTCACTTTTGGGAGCGAGTGGAGTTGAAATCCCGTCCATTGAGATATTCCTTTTTGTAAGTCTTTGAAGGACGCAGCCGATATGATCATACCTTCCTCTGGGAGCTGTGTTGGCCACTAACTACCTCGGCCGTGATTAAACGTCATGCTCCAGTCTACCAGCCCAGTCAGCAACAGAAAACTCGGAGCATGGTGACTCTCATTGTGTAATATTAATTTAGAGGCAGATTTACTACTTGAAGAATTAAGACTTTCTTATCGCGAAGTTCTCAGTATCTTTCTCTACAGCAACGTTTATTAGTTTTAGACATGAGAACTTTTTCCGCTTGTAGTGCCACGTTTATAAACTTTCTATAACTTTTCTCATTTCCGACATTTTTCTGACAGCGGTGAGAGAAACCAGTAGATAGCAAAATGAGATTTTCCTCCATGTGTTTTGCTGATTAATAACGGTCGGTCCTCGGTCTCCCAGTCCCACTGTGGGTGCTCCTGCTTTCTGGTTCAGAGGTTCAGAGGCAAACGTAGTGAAGAGAGTGCGACTAGCGCAGCGTTTATCCAAAAATCTCATTCAGAAGGATCAAAGAGATTTCATATTTCTCGGTTGTCTGATAAGTGTAATTGTTGATTAATCTCCAGCCAGAATAAGTGACGGTGGCAGACACTAGTCAGGGTCTCTTAACTAAACCCCTAGAACTAATTGTGCCATTAGCAACACTAGACTCTTGGGGTTCTGAGGAATTCCGGAGTTGCAAACTGAAACATTGAGCTTCTCTGCGAAATTGCTTGGACGACCCAATGGAAAGAGGTATTTGAATCGGATTCTGATCTCTTTAAATGACATCAAAATTAAAAGAATGTTATAAACTATGAATCCAACGGGATTTCTTATCATTCACAAGAGTGCTTTATCGGTTAAGCTGTAGTGGTCCACAAGTCAGATCTCCCGGTATCTTGAAGTGACCAGTGTCTTTGTATTACTTTTCAACCCTCCTCAGCTAACTTCAGTGCAATAGCGTGTCTCGATGAAGAGATAAAATGAAGAAGTTTGCTGAAAGATTAAAGCTGTGTGCCGGACCGAAAGTCGAGCTCGGATACGTTGCCTCGGGTCCCGAGATCGAGGCTCGGTCCAGCACACAGTTTTAATCTGAAAGTAAATTTTATATCTGCTCACACTTCGCTGCGGAGTGAAAAGTTCGTTCTTGAAAAATTCCCCAATCGGTAGCTAAGACATGACTCCGCAGTATTTTTTCTTTCTACAGTGCTAGTCCCGCAAGTTTCGCATGAGAATTTCTTTGAAGTTTGGAAGGTAGGAGATGAGGTTATAGCGTCAGCAAAGCTGCGAGGACGCGTTGTGAATCTACAGTCATGCTCATAAATCAAGGATAATGCTGACACATGGTGAAACAACGCACTAGTGGGCGGTTTGTGGGTTTAAATCACCTCGGGGTATGAGCATGCGGTGCATTTGACCTGCGGTTGTCGCACGGTGACGCTGGCAGCAATCCACATACGCAGAGGTGTGTTGGTACATTTCACAGTACGGTGCAGCGAGTAAGTGTGCAGACGTTTTCAGACGTGCTAATGGTGACTGTGTGTTGAATATGGCTCAAAGAACACGTATTGATGACGTTATGAGAGGTAGAATACTAGGGCGATTGGAGGCTGGTCAAAAACAGCAGGTCGTAGCACGGGCCCTCCGTGTGCCACAAAGTGTGATCTCAAGGTTATGGCAACGATTCCAGCAGACAGGAAACGTGTCCAGGCGCTGCAGTACAGGATGTCCATAGTGTACACCACCACAAGAAGACCGATATCTCACCATCAGTGCCCGCAGACGGACACGGAGTACTGCAGGGAGCCTTGCTCGGGACGTTACCGTAGCCACTGGAACAGTTGTCTCCAGACACACAGTCTACAGACGACTGAAGAGACATGGTTTATTTGCCAGGAGACCTGCAAGTTGCATTCCACTGACCCCTGGTCACAGGAGAGCCCGTAAAGGCTGGTGTCAAGAACACAGTACATGGTCTTTGGAACAGTGGTCCCAGGTTACGTTCACGGACGAGTCCAGGTATAGTTTGAACAGTGATTCTCGCCAGGTTTTCATCCGGCGTGAACCAGGAACCAGGTACCAACGCCTTAATGTCCTTAAAAGGGACCTGTATGCAGGTCGTGGTTTGATGGTGTGCAGTAGGATTATGATTGGTCCACGTACATCACTGCATGTCTTTGACAGAGGAACTGTAACAAGTCAGGCATATCGGGACGTCATTTTGCACCAGTATGTCCGCCTTTTCAGAGGTGCAGTGGGTCCCACCTTCCTCTTGATGGATGATAACGCACGGTCCCACGGAGTTGCCATCGTGGTGGAGTACCTCGAAACAGAAGATAACAGGCGAATGGAGTGGCCTGCCTGTTCTCCAGAACTAAACCTCATCCAGCACGTCTGGGATGCTCTCGGTCGACGTATCGCTGCACGTCTTCAAAATCCTAAGACACTTCCGGAGCTCCAACAGGCACTGGTTAAAGAGTGGGAGGCTATACCCTAGCAGCTGCTCGACCACCTGATCCAGAGTATGCTAATCCGTTGTGCGGCCTGTGTATGTGTGCATGGTGATCATATCCCATCTTAATGTGGAAGTACATGCGCAGGAAACACATGTGTTTCGGGACGGTTTTCTCAACTTATCACCAATACTGTGGACTTACAGATCCGTGTCGTGTGTGTTCCCTATGTTCCTATGCTATTAGCGCCAGTTTTGTGTAGTGCCACGTTGTGTGGCACCCGTTCTGCAATCATCCTTAATTTATGAGCATCGGTGTATCTTGGGTATGTTGGTCGGTAGGCCCCATGCTCATGAGAGGCAAAGTCCTAAATTCGGGTATCGATCTGGCGCACAGCTTCATCCACCAGGAAGTTTCATATCAGCTCAAATTCAGTTGCAGAGAGAAAATTTAACTCTAGATGAAATCAGTCTCATCACTTCCACTAACTAGTCCTCTGATATACTCAGATTGAACGCCAATCCCTTCTGCTGGCAATTATATTGCGAAACTCCTTTCCGTGATTTAAGATTCGAGTGATTAATGAAGGATATGTGCTATGTGGCTACATGGAACTTTAGTGGAACCTTAGTTTTCCCTTAGGATGAGTCGTATGCGAGGGGTAAAAATTATTCCTGTTCTAAAGTACAGCGTTATTTGGGGAGGAGACACAGGAGCTAACCCTGCATAGTCGCAGTCGCCGTGATTACTGATCCGACGTGGCTTTATTTAAATATATTTCAGACTGTGGACAGACAGTGATAGATGAACATGTGTTAACTGGACATGAATGACGAACTGTTCCTTTTCGTCAGTAACTGTTGACGAGGAGGTATAATGGAGAAAATAATTTTGTTACAGCTAAGTTGCGTTGAGGAATCGTCCAACGTAGCTAAAATTGGCGAAATTTCTCATTTGCAAGTGCCGTGAGGGATTTAAACTATCGGAATTTTAAACGCAGAGATTTTATCGCTCCAGAAATAAACACTTTTGGTATTCTAAACAAGTACCTATGTAACTCGTACAAATCCTCAATTCCTGTCGCTTTCTATCTCCTAGGAAATTATAAATTGTAATGCAACCGCTCTGTTCCAGGTGTGTCAACGGGCTGCCTGCAGAGAAGTGAGCAGCTTGTTTCAAGGCGTTCTGCATTTGCTCCAGGATGCAGCCGAGGACGTAGTTCTTCGAGAAGTGGACGCCAGGAAAGACTGGAACTGAGTGAATAAGGGGTTCTCTCCAATGAAAGAGATGCCTTCTCTACAAATCTATCAAAGTGTAATACGTGGAATTACATTTAACGGAAAGTGGAAGACGCGACTTTGGGGACAAAGAGAAGAAATTTGAATTACATATGGCTTTGTAAATAAATGTATCATTGTTAATTTTAATGAAAGTAGCAAATAAAGAGCTGAATATTTCTGTAACTCTTTTGCCGGTATTCGTCTTCAGTTTCACAGGGATACAACAGAAATATAAATCTTATGTTTTCGTGTTTCCGCGTGAGTGCGTTACGATGTCGTGTGACAGAAACGTTGAATGTGAAGGCGATGGGCGACTGGTGTGTCCAGCAACACTTGTAAACTGGTGGCTGCAATAATGTAAGAACAAGTTTAAAAAATGAAGTCGTACTAGTAGAGGTTCAGTTCAACTTCAAAAAGGGTAAATGTATTACACAAGGAGTTCTGGTGCCGAAAGGGTTTATGGAATGAAAATATATAATCACGATACCTTCCTAGCACTTGGGAACTTTGGAACAGCCATCGACAACGTAAAACTAATTAAGGGTTCACAACTCTCAGAACGCTGAGGCTGAAATAAAGAGGCAGGGGAATAAACTACAACATCTACAAATCCTTGGTGTGTGTTGTAAGAATCGAATGTGGGGTAGCAAGCTTCCGTCACTGTTCTTCGAAGGTACGTAGAAGAAGAAATAAAACACTTGAAATAAAATTTCGGGCTAGGTCAACACAGGTATCAGTGCTCAGGTTCGCAGAGGAAACAGCCATTCCGGACTGTTGTAAGGAAGGCTTTTGAGGCGATTTAAGAAAAATGGACATTGTCTGAGAAAGAGAGTGAACTACCATAAATTAAGAGGAGAAGTACGTGGTACCATCTAACATATAGTGGTAACACAGAATATAAGGAATTAAGTCACGGATGAAGAGGTACTAAGGGAATTAGGCAGGGATATACTAACCATGTGAAGGTACAAAATTGTGTCAGACCTCAGCCTTGGAAGGAGCAATAGTCAGTGAAAACAGCAGGGGCAGACAGAGACTGGAGGAAACTCCAGGATGTTGGGTGTCTGAGACCAAAGAAGACATGGGCCGCGCATGACGGCATTGTAGTCAAATAAACGACCTGATCACCTGATTAGTGGCGGCATTCTTTGTAGGCCACTTCTAGAATATTATCCACCCTTTCAGATTAACTGTGGTGGTTTTAGTGAAGATTTTCTAATAAAATAATGAACTCTTGTGCAGCGTTTGGGTGCACAAAAATATATCTGAAAAGAAATAATACTTCGCTCCACGGGTAGTCATATTAAAAATACGAAGAATTTGCGAACACATTTTTCGATTCATGTGTAGGCCAACGCTAGGGAGTGATGTCGCTGCCTAGCAGATGCCAATGGCTTATTTGAGTATAATTACGTGTGTCTATATACGTACTACGATGTAACAGATAATGTCCATTATCTCTGTAACCTACGATAATACTGCGATATCTACTAAATATTAATTACAAGGCCACTCCCTTTTCCCTTCCTCTCTCTCTCTCTCTCTCTCTCTCTCTCTCTCTGTGTGTGTGTGTGTGTGTGTGTGTGTGTGTGTGTGTGTTTGTGTGTGTGTGTGTGTGTGTTTTTTTTTTTTCCTCATGACTTGTTTCTACTTGATATTAAAACTAGTTACGTTCGTTCCATTGAGGAAGTACAATGGAACTTCTGGTCCCTTGTTCACAAAAGGGAGAGTTTTAAAACAAAAGACTACATAAAGCTATGCAGCAAACATATTTCAAAATCCTTGCAGAGATATTTCCATGAGCTGAAAATTAACATGTATGTTCGTTCTCACATCTAAAAGTCGATGAGTGAGAAAGATTTGGAAGGTCAGAGGGTTAATATGAAACTCATTGGGCACGAGTGTTCTCTGTAACAAACGTTTAATAATGTATTATGCTTTTTACGTTGATAGCATTTCATTATTTGCAGTTGATTAAATCAAAATCTTAAAACGTAAACACTTATTTTGTGTGAAAACTGGACATTACGGATAGAAACGGATGTCGTTTCTTGTAGAAACATGATAAAACATTTTACATACATTTTTGAGGGAATACTGAGAAAACTAAACGCTTCATGCCAAACCGATATTTCTTTCTCTGTTTTGGTGGACGCAGTTACCTACGTGAGTCACAATACAACAAAAATAAGAATTTACTGAGCTGTGATTATCTCGTTTGTAAAAAGCAAGAACTTTCACAACAATATTTCAACTTTTCCTCACTCTTTTCCCTGATAAGTGTAAAAATGACGAGCTGCAAGCTAGCGTATGGTGGCGGCAGTTCTCCGTCTGCCAATCGACTGGAAAGTCGTGACCACCACACCCAAGAGGTGCCACGTTTATCAATATCTCAAGGGAATCTGACATTAAACGGTGACCTCTGTATGGATAACCCCTGAGTTGGCTAACTAGACATAAAATTAATTTCATTACTTCAAATCCACAACAAAATAAATGACATCGTAGGGAATGAGGATGGGTGTCGTTGACCTACGGTATTACAGAGAGATTTATTAACTATCATCAAGGTCAAGAGAGAAAAAACATATAAGCAGTAACTTCAACTGTGTAACATTTCATTAACACGAACTCAGGTTGCTTGGCAATAGACTAGTGGAACCTCACTGGAATCTCTGTGTAATTGACACTGGCTACTGCGACTGAAAGGATGCCTGTCTCGGCAAGCACGTTCTGGTGCATCGTTGCACTCATGTCAAGATTCAAAATATGTATGAAATTAAAAGATACAGTTAAGCATGCAAGGGACACTGGGAGCGACTACTGTTAGTACAAGGCTGGTATGATTAAAAATGGTCATGAAAGCAATTCATAGGCCTCAGAATTTACCGTAGCTGTGCAACGTTACCGATATAACCGGTGAAAGACGAGATGCTGTCGTCTGCGTGGGGGCACTGCTGAAGCGTCGTACGATGGGAGATGACTCCACGTCCACTGGTGATTGTCTCACGTCTGCAAAAATATAAAGTTTCGCCCGGGTGTCGGAACGACTTTACAACTAACTGCTCTCTCCATATAAACGGAATAGGTCTAGCAACTGTTGTCCGCGGCCGTCGAGAAGCAAGTCCTCTTCTCCCTTTTGCTGAAAACCATCTGAAAAACAGATGTTCCCCTTATGTTCTCGAATAAATATTAGTTCCTAGCTCTTGAAAGGTAACTGCATTGGATCAGCACAATATTTGTCACGACCTTTGTAGCGACTGAAGACGAACCATACACTCACCACATTATGATTAGTTGGGCAGTGCATTAGAAACGGACGCTTCATTCTCAAAGTGGTGTATTGTGGCCCAAGCTTGTCGAGGGATAACCCAAGGAACGAATGGTTGGGAAGTAATATAATTGTTTTTTGGTGCAATGGATGGAAGCCCGACTGATTTCCCAGCGCCGGCCGGTGTGGCCGAGCGGTTCTAGGCGCTTCAGTCTGGAACCGCGCGACCGCTACGGTCGCAGGTTCGAATCTTGCCTCGGGCATGTATGTGTGTGATGTCCTTACGGTAGTTAGGTTTACGTAGTTCTAAGTTCTAGGGCCTGATGACCTCAGATGTTAAGTCCCATAGTGGTCAGAGCCATTTTTTTTTTTTTTTGGTGGTGGTGGTGGTGGGGGGGGAGGGTCTAAACGGATGGAACGTTATCTGAATCCTTTGGAATGTGGTGCGATTGCAGTGTTTACAGACTGGAGCCACTAGGTACCTTTTACAACTATTCAACGACACTATTCGATCGTTGTCCCGAGCTGTGCTAAATGAAACATCCCACTGTTTCGGGTAGTCCTTTGTTCCGTAACCTGATCACGGGCGTGGGGGGGAGGGGGGTGATGGTGGTGGTGCGATGTGGGGATGGGGGAGTGGTGCAACTTTGACAAGTGCGTGAATACGACAATAAAATGTCCTAAGATTCCCTCCCCCCCCCCCCCCCCAACAGTTTCACATACCTTTATTGCAACCTCACGTCCTCTTTGGCCAAATTAAAAACATTGTTGTACAAAGACCTTCACACCCATTCAGGTAAGTGGTTCCCCGCTGCTGCTCCGTGGTCTGCTTGCTGGCCTACAGAATATCAGGGGAATCGGAGGGCTTACTGCCATCGGATTAAGTTCGAATTTCGGCGAGTGATTTTCAACGGAGCCTGTATGCACGGGCAAAAATTGCGATCTCTCTACACTCTAAAGCTGTTACGCAACGTTCTACATGTTTGTATCCCGATAATGTACTGAATCGTTCGGGGACGTAGGCAGTGGCGATCATTGACGAGAACTTCCTGTTGGTCGTCACACTGTGAACTGTCATTTTGAAGCTCAAAATCTGTGGGAATCAGTGCCCCGAGAGAATGTGTGGTACCACTGACGCCATTTTGACACCTTCTGAGGCCTTTACGTGTTAGCTCTGAGCAGCGGTCTGTCTGAAAAGTTTTGCTCAGTCAACCATAAGAAGACCGCGTGATTTAAACCCTGGGTCTCGTGGTCCTGACCTCCACCGTAGAGCCGTCGAAGGAAGAGATTAAATGTGGATAAAAAGGGGTGTGACTGTCTTCCGATCGCATGACACATCCACAGTGGCTTTGAGCAGAACAGTGGTGAAATTTGGTGTTAATGCAATATTATTAACCCACCTTGCACCTCACATGAATTTCCGAGCTTTGGATGTTTTTTCGCGTGTGTCGACACCTTGTTGTTTGAATCGCCGTCGAGTCCGAGGGTGACGTGGAGGGCACCGTACTTTTGCACCGTTACACAGGTAGACTGTAGGCACTTTTGAGCCAAATTTCAACATTCTGCGTCGCAATGGATGATAATTACGTGGTTTAGAATTTCTTGCACAATATGGTTTTTCAGTCGGCTATTGCCACGCGTTGTAGTCAACATAATGCTGGTTCAAGGGGTGAACAATACAAGATTCGTTGGGAACAGATCTTTCGTAGAATTACTGCTCCCCCGAAAAGTTCTGCCGGCGAAATGTGAGTTCTTAGAGCTTAACTACTATTTCGGTCGGGCAGTAAAGGTTTGGGAGGCAGATAGGCAGATGTGCTGATCAAGTAAGTCGCTGGGCGGTATTGTTAACATTACAACAAAAAACTCTAGGGAGACGGAGGTTTGTGAAACCTGTCAACGATCGAGCGCACGGAACAGCTAACACATTGTGACCGAGAATGACGTAGTACTGGCATGCTGCCGCCAAATGCCAACGTTGGAAATTTAACTGGGCCTAGCAACCCGTGCTCAGGGCAGAGCAAGCTAGGAAAAGCTGACAGGACAAGTAACAAAAAACAAACATGCTCGTCACCTGCAGTAGAACTAGACCAGAAGCGTAATCGAGTTTAGGGTTCAAATGGCTCCGAGCACTATAGGACTTAACTTCTGAGGTCATCAGTCCCCTAGAACTTAGAACTACTTAAACTTAACTAACCTAAGGACATGACATACACCCATGCCCGAGGGAGGATTCGAACCTGTGACGTAGCGGTCGCGCGGTTCCAGACTGTGGCGCCTAGAACCGCTCGGCCACTTCGGCCGGCCGAGTTTAGGGGCTCAAAGTATTCAGTGGGCCGCTACTCCGTCTGCTTCTTGAACTGGAAAGGGTGATGGGTTTCAGGGATTAAGGGAAAGTGTGACCCACCCTTCATGATAAAGGTTGGCTCACTACCTGCCGCTGATTGGCTCATCGAGTTGCAGCGAGGCGCGCCTATCTCTACCACAGCAGCCGCAGGACTTGGGAAATTTCATGGATGTGGGTAGCCGGTGTGCGGCTAGCACCAACCGAGTCAGGGACTGCAATCGAAATGCTGGAAGGGGAAGGCACGCCCTCGCAGCCACCTAGCTACCTGGATGTCATCGGCACCGTCCTGGTCGATCCCTGGGGCGGGGTAGACCAGGGCACTGATGCTCTGCAAAGGACCTCTAGTGTCTGTTACTGCATCCGAGAGCATTACTTGGGGACCACGACCAACTGCAGGAGTGTGTAGCCAGCAATACTTCAGACTACCTGGGTGGGCCACGCTCGTTTCTCACCACCGGCGGCAAGCGCGGCGTTCGCTGCACGACCCAGGATGACGTACGTCATCTGTGGTCCTGGACACCAGAACACTCCGCGATCGGCTGTGTTTTCAGGCACACACTGCGCCCGTGAGGATGGCCGGACTGCGGCATAAGGCTGCTTGAATAAACACCTGTCAGTAGTACGACTGTTCCACTGTACTCCCCGGCGTACATCTGTCCTCTTTCTAGTCATTTATCTGACAAATCCTGGGGCGTAGCTGCCCAGACTTTACCAGGTCGTTTACTATACAACCGGCTACAGTATTTTCAGATCAAAGACTTCAGTTTTGTTGTGGTTGCAAAGTATTGCTTATAGTTTCAGTTACTGTACTTACCTTTTCAGGTTAACTAGATGTTACTGTTTTCCTGTGTCAATTAAGATACCATCTAGAAGATCCGCCTACTTAGCTGGGTGGTAACGTGCGTCCTCCAATGCAAGCGGGCCCGGGTTTGATTCCCGGCTGATTTGGAGATCTTCTCCGCTCAGGGACTGGGTCTTGTGTTGTCCTCATCATCATTTCATACTCATCACCAGCGCGCAAGTCGCCCAATGTGGCGTCGAATGAAATAAGACTTGCACTTGGCGCCCGAACTTGCCCGAATATGGGCCTCCCGACAAACGATGCCAATTGCTCATTTCATTTTACCGTCTAGATCAGGGCCGGCCATTGCGCGCCAGTCTTCACGCGTTCAGTGTGTGCGGGCCGCTTGGCAGTCAAGACCCGGCCTGTGAATCGGCTTTGCTCGGTCCTTCTCGGAACCACCCTAAACAGCGAGACATTTCATTTAGCACAGCGGTGCGGCATTTTTCGGTCGGCCCAACTCTCTTCCGGTCAGCAAATCGTGCTGTCAGCGCTATGTAACCTTCGCTGTTTGTTCGTGGAAGGAAGGACGTCACACGTCCACCGGCTGGTTCCATAAGAAAAGGCACTCCAGCGATGTATCGTCGCAATCCTTTAAAATGTTTGGCAGTGACAGAAGACGGCACGAGAATTCTCAGTTCGCATAGGTGACAGGTACCACATATTTGCTATAAAATAACATCAAATACCATGCAAAAAGAATTTTAAGATTTAGTTGACAATGAAAGAGAAAAATATTACATCGATCGACAGACGGGATTCATTGTTCTGTACATCAATAGACACTTTGTGCTGAATTTGCAGGCCTCGAGCAAGAAATTGCTGGTACGCACAGTACAATTTCTGAAGTCGCACGCATTATTCCATTGTTAGTTGCAACACTACGTTACTGCAAAGTACGTAGAAGTCAACTGGCATGTCTGGAACGATTTTTCGATTTAAAGCTCACTACTGTTGAGTTTGTGAAGGAGAAAGAAGTGCAGGAACGAAAATTAGAACATCCGGGATGGAGTGCGTTTTAAGTGGACTTGACTGCACACAGCCCACAGCAAGAGAATGCAAGGTAACTCCCTCCTAATTTACACTGTTTTCGAGACCGTGCATCTTCAGATGTAACTGATTCACAGAGTTCTCAAAACCTTTATAAAACCACCCCTGTAATTCTTTCAAGGCCACAATTCCTTAGACTTCGTTTCAATGACAAATTCTGATACGTTAAAACTGCCCAGGATGTCTTCATTGCTTTCCTCAGATAGAGTTCCCAAGTCTATACAATGATGTTGCAAAACTGCTACAATATTTCGATCAACATATTTCTATGAAAGACTTTTTTTCGATTATGAAACTAAATAAATCACGATTACATGAAGACTTGAATGGGAATCTCCGTGAAATTGTCTGCGTCTGTCCGTATGCCGCCATTTTACTGCACATGAGAATTATATTGTCTCTTCAGAGCGCCAAAAATAATTAAATCATACTGAAAATTTGTTTTGTTTGTGCACCACGTTGTTGAGAAATGTGATTATAAAACCAAGTCCAATGCAGTGCGCCTGCGCTGCCACTTAATTGCTGCGCGTTCGCACTTTTTCCCTCTTCCCCTACTCACACTCATTGTTAGACAGCATGGCTTGGCGGTGGGGGAAATGTGAAGTGAGGCTGAGGGCTGTGACCCTCGGTTTGGCTAGTTGAGTTACACATGAACGAGTGGATAGCCGTAAACCATGTTATTAAATGAATGTTACTACAGAGGAAAACCTCAAACAAGCATCGTTCTTAGTGAGTTCAAATGGGATGTCAATCATTGCGTTCTAGATTGGCTCTTCCACTAACAGGATTTGTGGAAATACATTAATTAGATCGATTTTGGAAAACCGTTTACTGGCAGAATATTATTCGAGACATGAAATTTGATAGGTTTCGAGCATTGTAATTAAAAAATCACTACAGTGAAGGACACTTCCCATGGATTTCTTTATAATCGAAATTGCCATTCGCCACTGGTTTGACTGCACTTGCTTCAGAACACACACTGTCCAGTCGATCCAGCATGTTATTAACAATATCGATATATCGTAGTGAATGAAATAACGAACCCTGCTAGTTTCAAATGTGGGCGCCGTCCTTTGTATCTGGGACGAATATAAAACCAAATTAACAACTACTAGTTGATCTGATTATCGTTACTGATGATTAAGAAAGTTTTCCTCCAGGGAATTTAGATTTATATTAAAGTATCACCATTTGTGACTCGATAAACATTTTTCATTGGTAATTTTTTGCGGTTATGTTCCACAGGGTAAAAACAGTTTTGCTTCTTATTCTAAAGTACTGAAAACTTTATTTACGGTGTCTAACAGTGTCTTTTCCTGATGAGTAGGCAACTGTCTTTTTATCTGGTTAACAGCAGTAAATGGAATTAACGAAAGCAAGATTTCACTATCACTACTCGCCTCTTTCAGCTCGTAACGCTCCGTTTCTGTTTAAGTTTATTTAGTTATTCTGTTATTCACTTTAATTTCTTAAAGTTTCAGGTATCTTATATTCACACAAATTATATTGTACTCACACTTTTTTTACACTGAGTGTTTTACTGCAATAGCCATATATTCATTCAAAAACGAAGAGTTCAATGTAAGCATAACTACGAGTATTAAACCAACAATGGGAAAGACAGAGAGTAAAATATTGTAGGTATTGTCGTGCAGATTCATTTTACTCAGATAATATTTGACTTACACCACAAACCCACCACAAGTTATGTAAGATTACACTAGATGTCAAACCACCCGAACTTATACACGTACGCACTCTTAGATACAACCTCTATAAACTAAACACATCGAACAATAGCGAACCTAGGTACGTCCTGGGGGCAGGGCGCTGCATCGCCCTACCCCATCTCCGCTTTCCTAGAAATTATGATCGGAGACCGACCTCGCAACTGCTCCACCACACAGGTCACATTCACTAGGTGCTCCTCTCTACACCCTCCCTAGTACAAACAAGAAGGTTATCACCTTCAGAAACTGAAGGCGTGGCAGGCAGCTGCTCCGCCCTCTCGCGGCTCAGCAGCTCGGCTGCGGCTGCTGTCGCCTGTCTCACTGGTCAGGCTGCTTCAGAGTACACAGAGCTTGGTAAGCGGTGTGGCTCTGAGATACCTGTCTATTGGACTGACTCTGTCAGCAAACTAATGTGCATTTCATTCAAGTAGGTGGGTGACCTCTGTTTTTATGTTCTTGTGCCCGAGTTGTCTGGCACCTCCTCTTCTGGTTTATATCCTCTACTTCCTTCCTTCCGCCTTTTATTTACTTCTCCCTTGCCTCCTGAGTTTCTTCTCTGTCAAATGTGTCATAGTGACACTTTTGGATGTGAGGGTACAGTAAAGTCGATGTCTCCTGCTCCTATTCGTAACTGATAGTGGATCTATTCGTGCTTGCCAAGTGCGGCATTGATGCGAAAGTCGTTACAGTGTTTCTGTGTGTCAACGTGCGGAACTTGGACTATTTCTTTTTCCTGCGTGTTCCTGGCTTGTTAGGTGTGTCTGCTAACACGCTACAAGTGTTTTCAAGGCACGTACGTCCCCGTTTCCCAAACCGCTTTGCTCTATCCCCTCGTGACAGTGCGCGCCGGCAGGTGTCCGAGGCCCGGGCCCGCCTCCAGGCGTACGCTTTCTCAGCGCACGCGCCGCCCGCTTCTCCCTTCCCCTTCGTTCCGGCAGCCCGCCGCGCAGTGGCACCTTCCCCTCTGCTCCGCGCGTCCGTCTCCCTTTCAGACTGGCTGATCATCTCCTCTGAAACCGACAAGTGTGCACATCAACATACCACTTTATAAAATCTTCCGTTTATGAACTTACGCTAAGTTACAAGTTATCAAAAGAATCATAATTCTATCATTATTATACAATAAACCATCCTTTCATTGATTCTTGCATCCATTCTGCTATGGCAAGGAAACGGGATTAAGGAACAGAGCTGTAACATGATTAAGATACATGAGCTGAAGTGTTGCACCTAATTCTTATGCAGTTAGTAGGTTTCGAGCTACTGGTTAGTTCTGTTTTTGGTTCTTATGAATGTCCACCTTCCTTCCACGTCTGCATGCCCGTTCTCCTGTGTACTAGTTGAGCACGTTAGTTATAATACTTATTTTTCACTCATCCCTAGTGACTTACGACAGCGCGCCTGCAGTCGTTACCAGTGTGGGGGGTCGACCGCCCCTTGCTTATTGAGAACAATATATCTTTGCCTCACGCAGGTCGCAGTAGGTACTGCCGGTAGTCGAGCGCCCGCCCGCCCCCTCCCCCCCCCCCCCCTCCGCCATAGAGTAGTGAGTTCCGAAAACTTAAATTGTGCGCTGCTTAGCGAGCAGGGCGGGTTTTCGGCAGGAAGGCCGACCGCGGTTTCATTTCCTACACGCCTGTGTGTCTCACCCAACGCCATGGGGCTGGCCTCCAGCAAATACGTAAAAGGCGTTAATTGAGTGATTTGTTGGTGTGTTCAAGTGTTCGCTAGTGTACCGTGATTACGCGACAGCCGCGCCGGACAGCCACGATTTGGACTGGCGTGGGGATTGTGCATTCAGTGCCACATGAAGAATGTTGGCGTGTCAAGACATTAAAAGGCGACCTATAACGAGGTAACTGTTATTACTTTGTCAGACGAAGGGAGTAAGTGCCTCATTCGTGCTATTTAGACAATGGATACAGAACATTAACAACAGGTATGTACCGATTATTGCTACCTGACTTCCTAATTATCTTTGTTGCATTTGATACGAAACAACTCCCGTGCAAATATTAACCGTTCAGTTATCAGTTGCACACCGTCAAACTATTCTAAACTGTTAGGCTATAATCCACTAGTATATAACGGTGGGTTTAATTAAGGGAGTATTTTACCAAAAATACTGCTTTTTTCCTTTTTTTGCCTCCCCATCTTCCATTCTTCACGTTGGTTATACTGCAGTGTTATTATATGTTCCTGTTTATTTTCGGTTCATATTTTTCCTGCAAAATATACAGAAGCTGTTAAGCGTCTGTTGTAGAATCTGGTACGTGACCCCTTTAATATCACCTTCCATAATCCCTATCGCCTCTATTATCAGGACGGGAAACGGTATGTGGAATCATGGCTGGTAGTCATACTTTGATTTACACATACATAATTTATTAACATATGGTTCTTTCAGATAATTCCCCAAAATCTTCAGTACAATGCAGCAGTTACTTAGTATAAGTTCTTATTGAAACAAGACAAATATCGGAACCCAACAAGTATAACCATAAAATGCCTATGAAATCAGTTAAGGAACAACTAGCCACACGTAACAAAAGCTTACAACTGGCAGTACATTTCCTAGCAGAGTGGGCCAGCCACTTAATTGCATTTGATTACTACACAGCCCAACACGGCCCAAACAACACGTAAAACTCTCGTGGTTAATCACAATTCACTACAACATGGATATGTAACAGAAGCAAGAAAGATTGTCATGAAACAAACCGAGATTACACTTTACGTGTTTACACACTGTTTACACACATAGTGATGTGACGTCTACTCAACAAGCACTGTGGACTGTCTATTGCTACAGAGACAGATCACTTCAATTAGCCCAAAATTACATGACAATCGATAGAGAGAATTTAATTACTTTACACTTGATGTATTTGCTAACGTTCACTTAGTTCCAGGTCTATCTTTACGTAACCCAAAAAACATTTGTTTAAACATCTGAAAATCATAATAAAATTACAAAATGCGTTATACCCGACTTGGCGGAAAGGAAAGATACACTAAACTTTTGGTATGGCGTCTTCGCCCAAAGCCGTGGCAGGGTTACGTAAACACAGCAGGACCTAGGCTGCGGGTTACACCTCACTCCCCACCAAGGCGTTGGCACTTACAGCAGCTTTTGACAAACACAGGGCAATTGAAACTCTGAAACGCACACAAAAATACAGAGCAGAATCCTTGCACCAGACATAAGTGCATCAGTCTACAAAATGTTCCGTCCACAGCAGTCAATGACCTTTAGATTGAAACCATTTGAGGACGGTTCACCGATAATAGTAATATCACTTAGGTGCAGTTTTCAATCACTTAATACCCTTAATAATCAATTAGAGAACAACCAGTACAGTTATAACCATGACTTCACTGCGAAGCCAACATTTAACCAACTCACACGGAGCTCATCCACATACTTTTCGATTAACGGCTCTGTAAGTTCTACAGTCATCTAGCGAGTGAAACGTCTCTTAACAGTTCGCTCAGCCACATACACTACCGGCCAACTTACTTGATGTCTGCACACAGCATAACTCATCGGCTCAAGCAACTTAACCACTTTACTTCAGGAACCTTTCCCTTGACAGAAATCACGAAACTTGGACCTCCGTGCTGCCCCAAAACACAGACTTGCCGACTGATACGACTCCGCGGCATATCACGCAGTCGACACTCCTTTCTCCGGAGACGTCCAAAGTCTCTCAATGTTTTCTTTTCGAAAGCTGACGGCCGACTCTTGAAGCCTGCCAACCCGGACGAAAGCCACACGACACGCAAATATCAGACATACCCTCCAAAATCGATCGCAACGATATAACGAGCGTACCCGGTGGTGGCGCCAATCCACCACGGTTCGAAATCATTAAAATAAGAGATCCAATTCGTCCTGATATCCTTCATGCGCTCACGTATCCGGAATGGGGCTGCCATAATTTCCATAAAGATACGCTTCCGCGTACTGCAGTAAGTCCATCTCTTTAACATAAAATCGCCACCATATACGTGGTTGGCCCACCATAACTCCAAAAATATGCTACTTTGTCGCCCTCGACAGTGAGAAACACACCAGGGAAAGAGAATACGACGCAATGACTTGAATCTCATTAGAAAAATATAGGACACACGGTTTTCTGCAAGGAGCTACATTACCTGCTCTCCACAACTAATCGAGATTTCTAACTATATTTAATGTTGGTATTAATACTGCAAATAAACACTTTATCGCTCATGAAGGTCTTGTAGTTGATGATTGCCTGCACCAATACTCTTTTTCACAGACATTGATTTTACTTAAACATTAAACATTTAGAAATTCTTCCGCACTATATCTTACGTAAACCTTGTTTTCGCTTCTTATTCTCGTTCCGCTTTTAGAAGCATTCAATTGAAATAAAAAATAAACTACACTTACGCACTTGATGGACAAACAACGAGGATTGACAAACAATGTGCTTTATGAATTTATTTACGTGGCTTATGTGATGCACGCCACTCGACATCCGTGTACGTAAGTAGGCTTTCCGACTCCAGTGCATTCGCGTGAATCACGCGACGCATGCGCACCAGCCTGAAATGCGTGGCAAATAGCTTATGCCAGAAATTTCTCTGCTTGCTCGTGAGACAAAGCCGTTTCACCAAGACTTTCTCGCCAGTCGTAAAGTCTCTCTTCATCGCGTGTTTGTCTACTTTGATGTTTCGTTTCTCTCCTGCTATTGCTAGATTCTGAAATACTTTCTCTATTACCTCTCAGTGGTTGAGTCGCCTTCCAGGCCTTACAAAATAAGGCGGATCTATTTTCATGAGTACCGAGAAAGGCGATAGTCTGCTGGTCCCATGCGGTAGACCATTGAGGACGTCTTTCATGTCTCGCAAGTACCCGTCCCACATTTCATGGCTCTTTGCATACCACAGCCTACACATATTTCCGAGAACTTTCATCACGCTTTCACTCCTGTTGGAGCTCGGGTGGTACCTGCTTATGAACACGGTTTGATGTTCCTACGGACCACTGTCCTTTACTATACACTCCTGGAAATTGAAATAAGAACACCGTGAATTCATTGTCCCAGGAAGGGGAAACTTTATTGACACATTCCTGGGGTCAGATACATCACATGATCACACTGACAGAACCACAGGCACATAGACACAGGCAACAGAGCATGCACAATGTCGGCACTAGTACAGTGTATATCCACCTTTCGCAGCAATGCAGGCTGCTATTCTCCCATGGAGACGATCGTAGAGATGCTGGATGTAGTCCTGTGGAACGGCTTGCCATGCCATTTCCACCTGGCGCCTCAGTTGGACCAGCGTTCGTGCTGGACGTGCAGACCGCGTGAGACGACGCTTCATCCAGTCCCAAACATGCTCAATGGGGGACAGATCCGGAGATCTGGGTAGTTGACTTACACCTTCTAGAGCACGTTGGGTGGCACGGGATACATGCGGACGTGCATTGTCCTGTTGGAACAGCAAGCTCCCTTGCCGGTCTAGGAATGGTAGAACGATGGGTTCGATGACGGTTTGGATGTACCGTGCACTATTCAGTGTCCCCTCGACGATCACCAGTGGTGTACAGCCAGTGTAGGAGATCGCTCCCCACACCATGATGCCGGGTGTTGGCCCTGTGTGCCTCGGTCGTATGCAGTCCTGATTGTGGCGCTCACCTGCACGGCGCCAAACACGCATACGACCATCATTGGCACCAAGGCAGAAGCGACTCTCATCGCTGAAGACGACACGTCTCCATTCGTCCCTCCATTCACGCCTGTCGCGACACCACTGGAGGCGGGCTGCACGATGTTGGGGCGTGAGCGGAAGACGGCCTAACGGTGTGCGGGACCGTAGCCCAGCTTCATGGAGACGGTTGCGAATGGTCTTCGCCGATACCCCAGGAGCACCAGTGTCCCTAATTTGCTGGGAAGTGGCGGTGCGGTCCCCTACGGCACTGCGTAGGATCCTACGGTCTTGGCGTGCATCCGTGCGTCGCTGCGGTCCGGTCCCAGGTCGACGGGCACGTGCACCTTCCGCCGACCACTGGCGACAACATCGATGTACTGTGGAGACCTCATGCCCCACGTGTTGAGCAATTCGGCGGTACGTCCACCCGGCCTCCCGCATGCCCACTATACGCCCTCGCTCAAAGTCCGTCAACTGCACATACGGTTCACGTCCACGCTGTCGCGGCATGCTACCAGTGTTAAAGACTGCGATGGAGCTCCGTATGCCACGGCAAACTGGCTGACACTGACGGCGGCGGTGCACAAATGCTGCGCAGCTAGCGCCATTCGACGGCCAACACCGCGGTTCCTGGTGTGTCCGCTGTGCCGTGCGTGTGATCATTGCTTGTACAGCCCTCTCGCAGTGTCCGGAGCAAGTATGGTGGGTCTGACACACCGGTGTCAATGTGTTCTTTTTTCCATTTCCAGGAGTGTATTTTCGACACTTTCTACCTGTGTCAGGAAATCTTTACAGAGAGCATTGCGCACTGTCAATCCACTAGTTCGACTTCTATCAAGACGTAGTTAAATCCACGTAATGTTTCCGGGAAGGGTCCCATTAAATCGGATACCGCAGCCTCTCTGTTTCTTGGGCACAACTGGATGGAGTAGCGGCTGTGTTTTTACTGTGCACGGCCTTACCTTTTGACAATTATTGGAGGTTGAAAGAACCTTACTTATCCCCCTTCCATGTAACGGAAGTGAGAATTTATCTCCTATCTCATGAAGCATTTTCGTGGCCGAAGTGCGTGCAGTTGAGGTGTGTGTACCATACTAATTTGTTAACAATCTCTTCCGGCATACACACAGCCCAGAGCGTACTGCCTGTGTTTCTCCGAAAGAACAGCAATCCCCTTCTTACTAGATAGTGCACTCTAATCTGAGCTTCTGTGCGCTCCCTCCATTCTCCCTTTATCTTTTGTAGGTGCTTATCCTTATCTTGTTCTGTTTTTCGTTGACGCGATAATGACACGTTCAAAAGCTACTGTTTACAATTAGTAATTGGAAAAAGGTTCATCTTCATTTGTCTCGTTTCCCGCATTGTCCAGTCCCACTGGAGATCGAGACAATGCATCTGCTATTATATTGCTGGGTCCTGGCACACAGACAGTGGTGATGCTGTATTCCTGCAGTGTAGAGTTCCGGCGCTCAAGACTTACACGAGAATGTTTCGCGCTCATTATGAACTCTAGCGCCTTGTGGTCAGTATGGACACGGGTTCTGCGTCCAAATAGGAAATACTTGAATTTTTGAAAGCCCCACACAATTGCGAGACCTTCCAATACCGTCACTGAATGATTTTTGTTTGCTTTTTGTTAAAACGCTACTTGAAAGTGCAATTTGTCTTGTGTTCGGTTTGTCCGTTTTCTTCTCATTCTTGGTAGATCATCTTCTCGAGCCCAGTCTTGGAGCTATCCGTGGGCCATGCAAAAATCCTGTGCTACGTTCGGATGTGACAAGACGGGTGCAGACAACAGGGCTTATTTGAGCGCTGTAAATTCTTGGTCTGCTGCTACATCCCAGACAAATGGTGTCTTCTTCCCAGTTGGAGCACACAACCGTGGTGCTGATAAATACTTTAAATACAAAAAACGCTTACAGAAATTTAAGAGTCCTAGAAATCCTATCAGTTCTGTTGGTGACTGAAGAACCGGAAATTTTCCTACAGCTTGAAGTTTCCCAGCATCGGGACTTACGCCTTCTCCAGAAATACATGGCCTAGGAAACGAACCTGTCTGGTTCCAACTCAATATTTGTGTAGGTTCACAATTACTCCATGCTCTTTTAATTTTGTTAATAGTTTACTTAGTTCTCTGTTGTGCTCACTCCACATTCTTTCTCCTAATAATATATTATCAGCATAACACGTGATCGTAGCCTTTAATTATTCGTCTTGGATTGTGCCTAATCCGCGAACGAAGGCTGCGCATGAAATATTCAATCCGAAAGGCAGTCTTCTGATCTGATAACAGCGAACGAATGCTACGAAACCGGTGTACTTGCGACATTCCAAGCGAGTTCGACCTATCAGAAACTCAGGTCAATTCAGGTGATCTCAGAGAGACTTTGAAATTTCTGCATTAATTCTTCGAGTTTTACTGGGCGATCTGTCTCGTCCTCAATAATCGTGTTAATCTGCTGTGAATCAAGCATCAGGCGAATGCTGCCGTCACGCTTCTTCACGACTCTTAACGGAGTGTTGCAGATTGAAGATGGATGCTCTATAACTCATTTGTTTAACATGTCCTTGAGCTCCATCATGATATTTTCTCGATAAGACGACTATATTGCTTATGGATGTACTGGGAAGGGTTTATGGGGTTTTACCCAGAATTGTTATTGGAACCTACTAATCTATTCTGTTTTGGGCAAAAACATTTCTGCATTTCCCCGCAGTATGTTTTCGAGATACGCCTTATCCTGTTGAGGAATGTCTGCTACTCCGTTAACTTGCAGGCGATAGCTTCTTAAACCTCTCCCAGCAGGTGACAGCTTTTTGAACCTCTCCCAATGTCTCCCTATATTGCTCCATCACCGTGTTGCCCTATACTATGTCTCGGATGTTCATTTCGAACCTGTTCCCGTCCGTCATATCTTTCCACGTTTAAGCAGTCGCCAGGAATTTGCGCTTTGATGGTTTCGTCACCAAATTTAATGCAGACGTCACCGAACGTTACGCGTCCTCTACCCATAAAGATATTGCCTTCTAATTGGTGTCCTTAGCATAGGAACTCCAATCGTATCTGGCTACTAAGTTCTGTGCATTTTCCTTTTTAGGTTAGATAGAGCAGCAATCAGTAGTGGAATTAAGTTGCTTTATTATGACATTTATAGTCACAACGCAGATCAGATTTCGACCTGTGTCAGGTCATTATCAATGCAGTGCGGAATTGTAGCAGTTGTCCGTGCTCAAGTGAATGCTTACACAGTTCAACCATTACTCCTTTTATTGCTCCCCCTAATTTTGTTTTCTGGACCTTGAGCGTCGGGATTTGAACGTGTTTCGAACACTCTTGATATAATTGTTCCCATACTGCGGACAATTGGCTGCCGCTATCCAACACAGCATCTAGCAGTAGATTCCCTGTCGACCAGGTAGAGATCACATCTCTCCTTCTGTTCTGCCTCTTGTACCAAAAATTCCTCTACATCGTCATAGTCCGTCAGTAAACTCAGTGTCAGTGTTGGATATATTGACTCAACAGGTGAGAGCATTTGTGTTCTCGTATTCCTGGCTCATTATTACAAGTCATTTCCTTCCTCATCCTCATTTATGTCCTCCCACCCATCAGTGTACTGGTACTGCGAACGGCTGAAAGCAAGGGGAAACTACAGCCGTAATTTTTCCCGAGTGCATGCAGCTTTACTGTGTGGTTAACAGAAACCAAATGGCAGTTATAAGAGTCGAGGGACATCAAAGGGAAGCAGTGGTTGGGAAGGGAGTGAGACAGGGTTGTAGCCTCTCCCCGATGTTATTCAATCTCTATATTGAGCAAGCAGCGAAGGAAACAAAAGAAAGAATCGGAGTAGGTATTAAAATCCACGGAGAAGAAATAAAAACTTTAAGTTTCGCCGATGACATTGTAATTCTGTCAGAGACACCAAAGGACTTGGAAGAGCAGTTGAACGGAATGGATGGTGTCTTGAAGGGAGGATATAAGATGAACATCAACCAAAGCAATACGAGGATAATGGAATGTAGTCGAATTAATTCAGGTGATGCTGAGGGAATTAGATTAGGAAATGAGACACTTAAAGTAGTAAAGGAGTTTTGCTATTTGGGAAGCAAAATAACTGATGATGGTCGAAGTAGAGAGGATATAAAAGGTAGACTGGCAATGACAAGAAAAGAGTTTTTGAAGAAGAGAAATTTGTTAACATCGAGTATAGATTTAAGTGTTAGGAAGTCGTTTCTGAAAGTATTTGTATGGAGTGTAGCCATGTATGGGAGTGAAACGTGGACGATAAATAGTTTGGACAAGAAGAGTATAGAATTTTTCGAAATGTGGTGCTACAGAAGGATGCTGAATATTAGATGGGTAGATCACATAAGTAATGAGGAAGTGTTGAATAGGATTTGGGAGAAGAGAAGTTTGTGGTACAACTTGACAAGAAGAAGGGATCGGCTTGTAGGACATGTTCTAAGGCAACAAGGGATCACCAGTTTAGTATTGGAGGGCAGTGTGGAGGGTAAAAATCGTAGAGGGAGACCAAGAGACGAATACACTAAGCAGATTCAGAAGGATGTAGGTTGCAGTAAGTAGCTTGCACAGGATAGAGTAGCATGGAGAGCTGCATCAAACCAGTCTCAGGACTGAAGACCACAACAACGACAACATCTATCAGTATCTGAATGATGTTCTGCTACTTTCTGTTGCTTTTGCACTGGCTGTTACCTCCCAACGCTATGGGATTCTTCACATTTGAGGCCTCGGTTGCGAGTAGGAAGAATGTTATCGGTGATATTATGAAACATTGACAGTAGCTATCTTACTGTAACCTCGCAGTTCTATTCGTCTCTTAACTACGTTCGACGCCTCAGTCACGATTAGCAAGACTTTTTATCGATTGTCTGATGATGCCTAGAACAGGCGAAGCGAGTCACGCGTGATGATTAAGTACACCTATGTTGTGTAAATAAGACAGTTTTTTCTGGTGTGAAGATCTATTACGGTTGCTGTACCAGCACCACTGTGGTAATCATGAAATTGCGTGATTTTAAACACATGAAATGTGGATGGAGCCAAGTTGGGACTCTAAGGAGGATTACTGACAAAAGAGAACCTACTGCGTCGGATCGTTGCAGATGTCGCCACGCTACTGTGTGCTGTGGCGCTGCTGTCATACGGAAGAAGACCATGTTCCGTGTGTAGACGAACTGTTCGAATTCGAAACTTGGTTACAACACCCTGTTTCTGACGCATTAACATAGCTATGTTACAACCGGCATGTTACATGCTATAATTTGGAGTCCTCTAACGCTGGAGTGCTGCAAATAGCAGACATGAAAAATAAATAAGCAGAATAAGGATAATTTTTTTATTTAAAATAGTAAAGAGTTTTCACGTAAAAAATTCGGAGGCGCTACTTTCTAGCACGCCCTCGTAGTTATTCTACATTTATTCAGTCAGCCCTATACACTGATGACCCAAAACATTATGACTGCTTGTTTAGTAGCGTGTTGGTCCACCTCTTAAACAGAATACAGCAGCGATTCTGCTTGTCATCGATACGACAAGTCCTTGGTAGATTTCTGGAGGTCTGCGACACCATACGTCACCGCTCTAATCAGGAAATTCCCGTAAATGACAGATCTGTGTTTTGTGTGTGCTCAGTTGACGCCCGATATGTGTTGTACAATGTACAGATCAGGTGCGATTGCTAGCCAAGACATCAATTTGAGTTCACTATAATGTTCCTCAACCACCGCAGCGTGATTCCGACCTCGTGACACGGATAGTTATCGTGCTGGAAGATGTCATCGCCGTAGGGGAAGACACCAAGCGTGAAGCGATGCAGTTGGTAATCACTAATGTTTACGTAGTCCACAGCTATCTCGGTGCCTCGTAACTCCACCCTCAGTGGCCTGCATCTGTGTCGCAGTGCGTGGTTCAAGCAGCCATTCGCATGGATGACGGCGTGAGAGACGGAAACGTCGACCTGGTGTAAAAAGAAATGCGTTTCGTTTGTTCGGGTGACCTGTGTCTACAGATCCACAGTGAATGCTCAGTGACGCTCTGTCCGATTGCAGTCGTAATTGACGATGTGATTGGGTCAACACGAAGCAGGTAGGGGTCATCTGCTGTGGAGTTCCATGTTCAACAACGGCGTTTGAACGGCCAACTCTGAAACTGCATTGTATTCTGCCGTCAAACATGCCACATAGCCCTGCCTATCCTACTTTACACTGTGGGTAATCCTCCAGTCTCCACGCTTTGTGGTGAGACGTGGACTACTTCAAATACCACGTGCCCTACTCATCATCCCCCAATCACTTTTCATAGGTGCTCACGACATTACTACGCCGACAGCAGACTAGCTTCGCCGTTTCAGAGATTTTCGTTCCCAGGCTGTCAAAGTGGCTTATATCAGTGGATTTTCGCATTTCCAGTTCGTATTTTCGCTATAACGACTACCTATTCGTCTCTTTTGCGCTTATATTCTTCCCTTACAGAGTCACGTGACCGCAACACTACGAGAAGGCATTTCATCTCGCGTCCGGCAGTGTCATAATGTTCTGGCCAATCTGTGTATGCTGTTATTGTCTCTTGGACACATTTTTCTCTCAGTAACAATTTTTATATCCATTGTTTATTACTTAGTTTTTTCCACCGTTTTATTAGAAGATTTTATGACACCTTTGAAATTTTCTTGGTGATTCTGTGGTTAACAAATTCTGTATTCCGATAAGAACTTCCGCTCCTCAGGGCGTGCGGCTTTTCTGTCAGCCATACCGTGGAGCACAGTCCTCCAGCCATCAGGGCGTGGAGGCTGCGGCCACCATATAGCCATTCAGCCACGCGCCTGGACGCTGCGGCCACAGCTCACCACCAGCCGCCACTCCCACGTCTTGGTCCAGGTTGTGGCGACGCTCTCCACGTCCCGTCTCATCTCTGAGCTAGCAATACGGTCTACGGTCGCAACTGCGAACGTTTGCGATGCCAAAAGTCACAGCGACATCTCGACACCCTACCGTCATTACGGCATGGGACGCCCAACCGTCTCCGATAATGTAACTGAAGCGCTATGGTTAATACAGAATTGCCCTCACTTTTCGGCATCTTGTGTTCCACGATAGCTGTTCAAACCGGGAAATGGTGTGTATGGAGACGGTGCACCGTTCTCACAACAGTAGAATTATTCCTCAGGCTTTCTAGGTCGTAAGAAACTCAATGTATGTAACACATTCACTATGTGATCAAAAGTATCCGGACAGCTCCAAAAACATACTTTTTTCATATTATGTGCATTGTGCTGCCACCTATTGCGAGGTACTCCATACCAGCGACCTTAGTAGTCATTAGACATCGTGAAAGAGTAGAATGGGGCGCTCCGAACGTAGACAGGTGATTGGGTGTCACTTGTGTCATACGCGAGGTTTCCACACTCCTAAACATCCCTAGGTCTACTTTTTCCGAAATGGACGTGAAGTCGAAACGTGAAGGGACACGTACAGCACAAAAGCACAGAAAGGAGCGTAAGCATTGAGCGATTGAACAGTGGAGAAACGTTGTGTGGAGTGAGAAATCACGGTACACAATGTGGCGACCCGATATCAGGGTGTTGGTATGGCGGATGCCCAGTGAACGTCATCTGCCAGCGTGTGTAGTGTCAACAGCAAAATTCGGAGGCGGTGGTGTTATGGTGTGGCCGTGTTTTTCATGGAAGGGGCTTGCACGCCTTGTTGTTTCCCGTGGCACTATCGCAGCACTTGTCTACGTAGATGTCTTAAGCACCTTCTTGCTTCCCACTGTTTAACAGCAATTCGGGGATGGCAATGGCATCTTTCAACGCGTTCGAGCACCTGTTAATAATGCATGGCCTGTGGCGGAGTGGTTACACGACAATAACATCCCTGTAATGGACTGGCGTGCACAGAGTCCTGGCCCGAAACCTATACAACACCTCTGAGATGTTTTGGAACGACGACTTCGTGCCAGGCATCACCGACCGACATCGATACCTCTCCTCAGTGTAGCACTCCGTAAAGAATGTGCTCCCATTTCCCAAGAAACTTTCCAGCACCTGACTGAACGTATGCCTGAGAGAGCGGAAGCTGCCATCAAGGTTAAAGGTGGGCCAACATCATACTGAATTCCAGCATTACCTATGGAGGGTGCCACCAACTTGTAAGATAATTTCAGCCAGGTGTCCGGACACTTTTCATCACATAGTGTAGCTTGTTGTTAATAACTTCTTGCTAATAAACAATCAATTAACCTACAGCTCTTGGAGGTTTTCCAATTAATTTTCCACATACTTCCGATTAGTAAGCCACCACCTGCGTGTCTCTCGCTGGTAGGCTAGTTGAAGTATCTATCTACACTCCTGGAAATGGAAAAAAGAACACATTGACACCGGTGTGTCAGACCCACCATACTTGCTCCGGGCACTGCGAGAGGGCTGTACAAGCAATGATCACACGCACGGCACAGCGGACACACCAGGAACCGCGGTGTTGGCCGTCGAATGGCGCTAGCTGCGCAGCATTTGTGCACCGCCGCCGTCAGTGTCAGCCAGTTTGCCGTGGCATACGGAGCTCCATCGCAGTCTTTAACACTGGTAGCATGCCGCGACAGCGTGGACGTGAACCGTATGTGCAGTTGACGGACTTTGAGCGAGGGCGTATAGTGGGCATGCGGGAGGCCGGGTGGACGTACCGCCGAATTGCTCAACACGTGGGGCGTGAGGTCTCCACAGTACATCGATGTTGTCGCCAGTGGTCGGCGGAAGGTGCACGTGCCCGTCGACCTGGGACCGGACCGCGGCGACGCACGGATGCACGCCAAGACTGTAGGATCCTACGCAGTGCCGTAGGGGACCGCACCGCCACTTCCCAGCAAATTAGGGACACTGTTTCTCCTCGGGTATCGGCGAGGACCATTCGAAACCATCTCCATGAAGCTGGGCTACGGTCCCGCACACCGTTAGGCCGTCTTCCGCTCACGCCCCAACATCGTGCAGCCCGTCTCCAGTGGTGTCGCGACAGGCGTGAATGGAGGGACGAATGGAGACGTGTCGTCTTCAGCGATGAGAGTCGCTTCTGCCTTGGTGCCAATGATGGTCGTATGCGTGTTTGGCGCCGTGCAGGTGAGCGCCACAATCAGGACTGCATACGACCGAGGCACACAGGGCCAACACCCGGCATCATGGTGTGGGGAGCGATCTCCTACACTGGTCGTACACCACTGGTGATCGTCGAGGGGGCACTGAATAGTGCACGGTACATCCAAACCGTCATCGAACCCATCGTTCTACCATTCCTAGACCGGCAAGGGAACTTGCTGTTCCAACAGGACAATGCACATCCGCATGTATCCCGTGCCACCCAACGTGCTCTAGAAGGTGTAAGTCAACTACCCAGATCTCCGGATCTGTCCCCCATTGAGCATGTTTGGGACTGGATGAAGCGTCGTCTCACGCGGTCTGCACGTCCAGCACGAACGCTGGTCCAACTGAGGCGCCAGGTGGAAATGGCATGGCAAGCCGTTCCACAGGACTACATCCAGCATCTCTACGATCGTCTCCATGGGAGAATAGCAGCCTGCATTGCTGCGAAAGGTGGATATACACTGTACTAGTGCCGACATTGTGCATGCTCTGTTGCCTGTGTCTATGTGCCTGTGGTTCTGTCAGTGTGATCATGTGATGTATCTGACCCCAGGAATGTGTCAATAAAGTTTCCCCTTCCTGGGACAATGAATTCACGGTGTTCTTATTTCAATTTCCGGGAGTGTAAAATCCTATAAATTAACGTTCACCGCCGCGTTTTCTAGTCTATACGTGAATCCTAACCTTAGGAACTACAGTGGAAATTTTGATACGGGTTTCACTAACAGACTGATCCACGAGGAAGGTTTATATATGTGAGTACACACTACAAATAAGTCGTCTCGGCGTCGGTACATAGCGCAAGCCACGCGAAGCTTACATACAACAAAATTTCGATGACGACAGAAGCGGATCCAAATTCCTGTGTAGTTATTTGGTCAGTCGTATTACGATTCTGGAAAGGTAACGAAACAGTGATATCGGGGTCTTCCATGTGTCACTTCCGTTGTTTTACGTACGTAATTCCTGGGATAGTCCATAAAGACTGAATAATGAGGAGTTTCCTTTGGGCTCATGTTTTGATTCTATTGCCGTATTCATTCACGCGTGTCGGTTTCGCTGCTTTCATTACACACCCTGCGTGCGGCAACTACACTTGCGCTGCTCAAGCGCCCTTCTCAGTTTGGCGCCCCAAACGGCCACTCGTCACGGTTTTGCCTTAAACCGGTCGTGGGTTCATAGTAGTAGTCTGGATAATGTCGCTATAATGTGTTTTTATTTGTATACATTACCATCACTACCTTCCTCCCACATACTTTTAATCTCTTATTTCTTTAGTTGCATTTATGAACACTGTATTAGGTACGCCTCGTGCTACGACCCAGTAATGGTGGTTAACATTGTCTTGGATCAAAAGAATAAACTTAAGTACGGTAATCACGCGATGAACCAGCGTGCTACATTTGTCTCGAATAAGGTCCATGATTATTAATTTGCTCGTATTTACGCTTGTGCAGCAACGGTGCGTCATTTTTCTCCGAATTTGTGAGGACTTCTAGCAGGTTTTGATTCTGTGTGTTTCATGTAGGCTGATTAGCATTTTCACCATTGCGGACTCAAATGTGAAACAGGGCCACTATTGTTCCTTCACACATGTGAAGTTTAAAAAACTGTTTGAAATTAAAATGCAAATACGGATTAGGAGAAGGGCACCACTAGTAAATACAAAGAATCCTGTAGATCTGTTCGCCTCTAGCTTTACGTAATAAAAAATGTTTCGTAACTGAGTACAGGTGGACGGGCAATTTTGTTATTCACAGGCAGCTGTACTGCTAATGATATACGTAAGGGTCTTACATAACGTTCTTACATTTCGTTGAAAGCGTGATCAATAAAATGGGTAAAACTGGCGTAATTATCTCTTCCACTGTTCATTATTGTATTTTTCTTCCCAGTAAAGTCATTCCCTCAGTACGAACAAAAACACCGACGAAAGAAAATCGTAAAAGTGACGCTAGGGGCGCCGCTATAAGGATGCAAGTCAGGTTTACTTTAAATACACGTTGTAACGATCGTGAGCGCTGTTTCATGTTGGTCAAGAATGCCTTTAAGGCGACAAACATACCATCATGGACAACTCACTGAGTTTGAACGAGGTCACGCAATAGGGCTAAGAGATGCTGGATCTTTATCCGTAACACTGCAGAAAGCTTTGGTAGGAGTGTAGCCACTGTACATGACTGCTGGCAGCGGTGATCACGAGAATGTACGGTGGCAAGAAGACCATACTGCAGGCGGCCACTACCGAGGGGGAAGACCATCGTATTCGACGTATGGCTCTGGCGCATCATTCTGTATCTGCGAAAGCAATTTGAACACAATTTGGTACCACATTGATGCAATGAACCGTTACAAATCTGTTACTTGAAGGACAACTCAGAGCCAGGCGCCCTGTAGCCAGCATTCCACTGGCCACAAACCAACCTCTCGACTTCAGTGTGTAACATCGTAGGCTAAGGGTCGACCTGCGACAGCAATCGCACAACTTGCGTACGGGCCGCTAGACGCCGCCACGAGCGCAACCGTATACAAGTGCCGACGGAGTTCGGCCAGCTCTCATTTTGTTGGCATCTCATTTTTGCCTACTGCCTTATTTGCTTAGCTCTTATTCGTTTATGGCTCATGTTATTGTGCTCTCTTTCAGCCATTCTGATTGTTTTGATTTACTCCCAATCGAGAAGTGCTGATTTTGGCATTTCACTTTTGCATATTTCTCATTTTGCTAATAATATGCTCCTTAGCTTTTTACAGTTGAATTGATTAACAAAGTCTCATGTACTGTTTGTTCATTTCAGCCTGTTCATATTTTGATGTTCTTTAAATACTGTAGCAATTATCGGAAGCATTTCTTCCCTTAAACTTGTGTAAAGTATTCTCGATGTACAATTTGTTCTGTGACACAGGTGTAAGGTTTTGAATATAAATTATATACTAAACTGTGCTTTAAAAGGAATTTATTTTTTCAGTTTGCACTACATCAGACGGCAATTTTGTGATATGAGGGAGAAATTTGAGGGGCGAACCCATGGAAATAGTCTTAAGTGATCCCCTTTAAAAATAAAAAAATTGTGTGACACTGAAAGACGTGACACTGTAGGCACCGAAAATTTATATATATAAAATTATACGTCACAAGTGGTGTCCAGCGAGGGCACTTTGAAGGGCAGGGTGGAAGTGTTGGGTCTTTTTGATGAAAGCTGCCTCTGCCTCGATGGCAGTGATGGGCTTGTGCTGGTTAGGAAGAGGTCAGTTGAGGACCTGCAACTAACCTGTCTGCGTGCTACACACACAGGACCTACACTTGAAGTTATGATCTAGGGTGTGATTTCGTACGACAGCAGGAGCACTTTCTTGGTTATTCCATGCACCCGAACTGCAAATCTTTACGTCAGTCTGATGATTCAAATTGTTCTGCTGCCATTCCTGTAGGTGTTTCACAGCAAAAGCCTAACGCTTGACCACAAATCGCTGTTATAATGCAACACGCTATACAGAATGCCGACATGTCGCCCTGACCAGCTCGACCACCAGATGTGTCTCCAGTCCAGCACAAAAGACACATCAACAGGCGACAACTACACAGTCATCCACAACCAGCAGTAACCGTCCCTGTATTGACCGACCAAGTGCAACAGGCATAGAACTCGACACCATGAACTGACATCGCGCACCTGTGGAACAGAATAACACAATGCATGCACATCTGCATGCTTGCTTATAACATTGTGATAGTTACCCGGGTTGTTATTGTACCAGCATTTCACATTTGCAACGGTTTACGTCGCACTTACGTAATCCTGTGATCTTGCAACGTTAATCAGTTATACAGGGGTATTACAAATGACTGAAGCGATTTCACAGCTCTACAACAACTTTATTATTTGAGATATTTTCACAATGCTTTGCACATACATACAAAAACTCAAAAAGTTTTTTTAGGCATTCACAAATGTTCGATATGTGCCTCTTTAGTGATTCGGCAGACATCAAGCCGATAATCAAGTTCCTCCCACACTCGGCGCAGCATGTCCCCATCAATGAGTTCGAAAGCATCGTTGATGCGAGCTCGCAGTTCTGGCACGTTTCTTGGTAGAGGAGGTTTAAACACTGAATCTTTCACATAACCCCACAGAAAGAAATCGCATGGGGTTAAGCCGGGAGAGCGTGGAGGCCATGACATGAATTGCTGATCATGATCTCCACCACGACCGATCCATCGGTTTTCCAATCTCCTGTTTAAGAAATGCCGAACATCATGATGGAAGTGCGGTGGAGCACCATCCTGTTGAAAGATGAAGTCGGCGCTGTCGGTCTCCAGTTGTGGCATGAGCCAATTTTCCAGCATGTCCAGATACACGTGCCCCGTAACGTTTTTTTTTCGCAGAATAAAAAGGGGCCGTAAACTTTAAACCGTGAGATTGCACAAAACACGTTAACTTTTGGTGAATTGCGAATTTGCTGCACGAATGCGTGATGATTCTCTACCGCCCAGATTCGCACATTGTGTCTGTTCACTTCACCATTAAGAAAAAATGTTGCTTCATCACTGAAAACAAGTTTCGCACTGAACGCATCCTCTTCCATGAGCTGTTGCAACCGCGCCGAAAATTCAAAGCGTTTGACTTTGTCATCGGGTGTCAGGGCTTGTAGCAATTGTAAACGTTAAGGCTTCTGCTTCAGCCTTTTCCGTAAGATTTTCCAAACCGTCGGATGTGGTACGTTTAGCTCCCTGCTTGCTTTATTCGTCGACTTCCGCGGGCTACGCGTGGAACTTGCCCGCACGCGTTTAACCGTTTCTTCGCTCACTGCAGGCCGACCCGTTGACTTCCCCTTACAGAGGCATCCAGAAGCTTTAAACTGCGAATACCATCGCCGAATGGAGTTAGCAGTTGGTGGATCTTTGTTGAACTTCGTCCTGAAGTGTCGTTGCACTGTTATGACTGACTGACTGATGTGAGTGCATTTCAAGCACGACATACGCTTTCTCGGCTCCTGTCGCCATTTTGTCTCACTACGCTCTCGAGCGCTCTGGCGGCAGAAACCTGAAGTGCGGCTTCAGCCGAACAAAACTTTATGAGTTTTTCTACGTATCTGTAGTGTGTCGTGACCATATGTCAATGAATGGAGCAACAGTGAATTTATGAAATCGCTTCAATTATTTGTAATAGCCCTGTATATGTATTCCATAAATTTCATTACCCTAGACTAATTATCTTTTGATGTTGTGATTTTTTTTTTCTTTGAGTGTATATTAGAACTTGGGGACTGTGGGAATCTATTACCAAAGAGTAGCCTACGATTTCGTTTCCTTGTTCTTTAATTTTCACACAGGATATATGTGTAGATTCTTGCCACATAGTGTCTCATTCCTTGTGCGTATCACATCCATTTACACAGATTGGACGAATGAAGTTAGACTTCCTCAAAATTATGTTTTGTCCGCACAGGCGCTAATGAATCACAGGCCAGGGAATGGACTCAGAGCAGCTCGACCCAGCAGATGAAATCTCGCTGCAGGGTATGAAGGGCTGTGAGCAGATTCTCCAGAGGGGGAGTGTACGTTGGAACACACAGACATAAAAAAAAGGAGAGAGTACTCAAAGCGCAGTGGCTGGTGGAGCGCAGAGAAGCAGCAGAGCGCTTCACAGCTCTGAGCGCCGGGCAGTTTACATGTCTGCTCTGCCTCAGCCAGCCAGCATTTTCAGGAGAGAGAGAGAGATCTATGAGTGACTTTGAGATTTAAAAAACGGTATTTTTTAATTACATACTCTTACGATGTACCATCGATCTTACTTTGGGAATCACCTTTTAAGATATTGCAGTATATCGCAAAATTGGAAGTAGATTTAAGAAATTGAGAAACAGAGAACTGCAAAACCTTTGAGGGAACCAAAGAAGTGATGGAAAGATCACACAGGTGTAAGTAAGCATCATCCGACACGGAACCATGTGTTAGTGGAGTTGCAAACTAACTATTTTCTTTGCTGCGATGAGTGATCAGCAATAGATCAAGCAACAGTACTTACTAGGATAAACATGGAAGACTGTAACGAAAGTTCCAGGATTGTTGATAATTATACGTACCTGGCTCCAAATTCAGAACAAAACTGAAGATGTGGCCTTGCGGTTCTAGGCGCTTCAGCCCGGAACCGCGCTGCTACTACGGTCGTAGGTTCGAATCCTGATTGTATGTATGTGATGTCCTTACGTTAGTTAGGTTTAAGTAGGTCTAAGTCTAGGGGACTGATGACCTCAGATGTTAAGTTCCATAGTGCTCAGAGCCATTTGAACCAAAACTGAAGATGCAGTTCATCGCCTTTACCTGAAAGTAGACAGACGACGCAAGCTCGAAAATATTACCAGGAAAGAGACAAAGAAATGAGCAAACTTAAGTCTCCTCTACGGTGACGTACTTCTGTGCGCAGAGCACAAGGAATTTGTACTGAATGAGATGAACACGGAGAAAGAAATTGAGCATTAGTTAGAAGACAAGCCTTACGTTCAGTAACAGGTGAACACACATAAAGCAGTTTGTCATGCAGTATTGTTGGAAGTTATGGGCTACACGTATAACAGTAAAAACGAAAACTGTGTGGCGCTCAAGCCATGAACGGGTTGTTGCGTGTGCCCTTCTAGCCGTGACTGAGACGCCCGCTAAACCCGCTGGGCAGAACAGGTGATCAGGATTTTCGAAAGGGCCAAACAAATTGTCGGTCAGTTTCACTCACAACTGTGTCCGCCCCAGTAGCTGAGTGGTCAGCGTGACGGATTGCCGTCCTCCGGGCCCGGGTTCGATTCCCGGCTGGGTCGGAGATTTTCTCCGCTCAGGGACTGGGTGTTGTGTTGTGTTCATCATCATTTCATCTCCATCCGGCGTGCAGGTCGCCCAATGTGGCGCCGAATGTAATAAGACCTGCGCCAAGGCGGCCGGACCTGCCCCGCGAGGGGCCTCCCGGCCAATGACGCCAAACGCTCATCATCATCATCACTCACAACTGTAATTTAATAACACATTTACAACCAAAGCGGCACATTGCCGAACTGTCACGAGTATCAAACTCAAATTCTTTCACGTCTGAAGGCCTACAAACAAGAAATCTTAAAAATCAATAAGGTAAATTTCAAATAACTGAAGACACGCAGTTCAAATTACAAATAAAATAATTAAAATATAAAACATCCTGGCAGATTAAAACTGCGTGCCGGACCGAGACTCGATCTCGGGACCTTTGCCTTTCGCGGGCAAGTGCTCTACGAACTTTTTTTTCTTTTTTTTTGATCGTTGTGTTTGGTCGTTGCAGACGTAGCAAGACATCCTGTTTAAGTTCGGTGGTTGATCCTTCCACTCAGTTTTTTTTTTATTACAGAGGCCAACCGGCTCTCTGACCGAACACGCTGAGCTACCGTGCCGGCATACCAACTGAGCTACCCAAGCACGACTCACGCCCCGTCCTCACAGCTTTATTTCTGCCAGTACCTCGTCTCTTACCTTCCAAACTTTACAGAAGCTCTCCTGCGCAGGAGGACATGACTTTTTATTGGTCCGCGGCTTGTGAATCGGCTTTCCAAACCTTAAAACGAAGGTTGCATTCTGTGGCGTGTCTCATGACATATAATTTCTCTCTTCCTCTCCTCTTGGCTACAGATCCCTCAGACTATGGTGTTGGGGCTGTCCTTTCGCACCTTCTACCGGATGGACTGGAGCGCCCGGTGGTGTACATACCTAAATCGCTTACAGAGGCCCAAAGCAAACATTTGGAAATTGAGAAGGAGGCCCTAGCCATCGTGTTTGCCTGTATCAAATTACTCCCATACTCTATGGTAGGTCTTTTCACTTAATCACTGACCATAAGACTCTCGTGGCCTTATTTTCCCCATAAGCCCAGTTACCCACGAAGACTTCCCGCCACACAGGATTTGCCAAGCGGTCTAAGGCGCTGCAGACATGGACTGTGTTGCTGATCCCGGCGGAGGTTCGAGTCATCCGTCGGGCATGGGTGTGTGTGTTTGTCCTTAGGATAATTTAGGTTACGTAGTGTGTAAGCTTAGGGACTGACGACCTTAGCAGTTAAGTCCCATAAGATTTGACACACATTTGAACATTTGAAGGTTTCCCACCGCCTGCAGCGATGGGCCCTATTCCTTTCACACTTAGGTATGCCATCCATTTCTGGCCCACCTCCCAGCATGGCAATGCCGATGCCTTGTCTCGGCTGCCTCCTGCCAGGATTCGGCATTTGATTCGTCGGACCTCACAATTTTTCTGGTCAATGACGACATACAGGATGCGTTAGCTGCATTCCCAGTCACAGCTGAGAGGATGACAGCAACGACGTCCACAGATCCACTCGTCCAGCTGGTGTGCCACTATATTCTCTGTGGCTGGCCGACGCTTCCTCCTCTTCGCGCCCAGGCTGACCTCCAATTCTTCTTCTCCATCCGGCATCAACTGATGTACATCAATGGGGTCCTCCTCCATGCGGAAAATGATGCCACTCCACGAGTCATCGTACCAACTTCCCTCCGGTCCTGGATTCTGCATGTCTTACATCAAAATCACTGGGGCATTGCCAGGACGAAAACCCTCGCACATCGCCATGTCTTCTGGCTAGAAATGACAGCAGACGTGGAGTGCATGTTTCGGGGTTATCAGCTGTGTACCCAGGCCCTTCCCACACCACGCCGGTCCTTCCAAACCTGGCCGGTCACTTTCCTCTCATGGGAACGCAACCATGTGGATTTTGTGGGCGCTTACTGGTTGCTCATTATGTATGCCTACTCCCACTTAACTTTCATTATCTGATGCTCCTCTATCACCACAGAGAATAGCATCATGGCCCTGTCAAAAATATTTTCTGTTGAAGGCCTTCCCAACCGCAATTTTGCAGTCAAGAGTTCGTCAAATTCTGTCACGATAATGGTATCCACCACGTCTTTACACCTCCTTTCCATCCCTAATATAATGGAGAGGAGGAGCGCCTTGTTCACACTTTCAAAACTCAGATGAAGAAGTACACAGAGGACCGTTCTGCGGAAGAAGCTCTTATGTCATTTCTCAGTACCTACAGGGCCATACTGGTGGGTGACAAGGGACCAGCCAAACAGCTCCATGGTCGCCAGCCTTGGACCCTACTCCATCTCATCCTGCCGTAGGTTGGACCTCCTCGCACCCTGTCAGCTCCAAGGTGTGGGCTCACAGTTTCGGGCCCAGACTAGCTGGCTTCTGTCCCCATGGTCGACAACTGGTCGATGTATGGCTGGACCACAGGGTGGTTTCGCGTCACACAACCAACTGCGTCCTCATTTCCTCGAGCAGCCGCAAACGCCAGCTCCTGTCACTCTCCCATCGCCGGTCCCTTCCTTGGGGCCTCTGTCGATGCCCTCTCCTCAGTTGGAGGATGATCTTCCCAGAGATAGCCAGCAGACGGCGGCTGCTAGGCCCACGCCACCACATACTCCAACCTGTGACAGCTCTGGGACCTTCCTCTGAACCCAGTTCCTGGCACCTCTTCGGCGCCGCCTCAGTTAGACGACGAGGACATCCCCATGCTGCTTGCCCAGCCCGACGTCGCCTCACAACCGCCACCGCTGTGGCGTTCCAGCCGCCTCACGTGGAATCCGGTGCCCTACTCCCCAGTGTCCGGGTTCCACCACCTCCTTCTGGTGGAGTTAGCTGCAGATCAGCCTACGGCACCAGGCTATATTGGTACTCTCTCCCCAACGGTTGCCCATGAAACACCAGCTTTTCCAAGGTGGGAGGGATGTTACACCAGAGCCAAGGTAGCCCCTGAGGGCTGGTAACCTATATTACACCACAGAGGACGAGATTGTCTATGTCCAAGGTACCAAAAGCACCATGGTAAACACCGGCTACTGACATACAAGATAATGGAAACAGACATTCCGAGCGCTACTTCCCGTAGGGGGAGCTCGAGCCACGGCCTGCAGGAAGTATCACTACACCAAAACCTGATTGGCTGGAGACAGCTGTTTAGAGACTGGAATCAGTCCTAAAGTTCAGTTCACGCCGAATGCCGATCTCATGTACTGCGACTGTTGAAGATTACGTCTTCGTCTCTGAATTGGACTGTTACAATTGTGTGTGTGTGTGCTACCACGAACCTTTGTCGAAAATTAGAAGTGAACTGTTGTTTGCCTCAATTAGGAGACTTTTACTGGCATCGCTATTGTTACCTTTCTTCGTTGTTCAGCCATAGAACTTGTGAGCTTACATCAATAAAAGTTGTGTTTGTGAAAAATTGCGAATTGTCAGTCACAACAATAATTACGATTTTCTTCTCTCCCAGAGTGTATTTGTGTACACAGAAAACGTATTGTCACGATTTGTTAGGAAGTTATAAGATTATGCTAAAATATGTTTGCATATGTTCATCGAATCACAAATCTGAACAAAACTTCTATTTGTGACAAACATTCAAGATTTGAATTGAGTGCCTAATCTCTCAGTAAAACCGCTTTACTATGTGAGTCCAATATAATTTACAAAACTACAGTGTAGATTTTTTGTTTGACATACTACATATTGAAAAATGCCACACTTGACGGTCGGCATGCGATTTCTCATCCAGATTCAAGGCAGAAGTTTATCCAGCAAAATCGGACAAGGTGCAATTTGAAACCACACGTATGAAAACGAGGAGGTGACAACACAGTCACACCGTGCAGCACATCGGAATGTACAGATGAACGTGTATCAGCTCGCTCTTCTGTACCAGCCGTCATAGCCCACTGACGGGACTGCTGGCACATTAAACCCAGATCCCCATGGAGTTATGATTCGAATGCCTGTAAGGTTCCTTTTCTCTATTTTTAGACGTGTTTTCCGTAGGCCGGCCGAAGTGGCCGCGCGGTTCTGGCGCTGCAGTCTGGAACCGCGAGACCGCTACGGTCGCAGGTTCGAATCCTGCCTCGGACATGGATGTGTGTGATGTCCTTAGGTAGGTTAGGTTTAACTAGTTCTAAGTTCTAGGGGACTAATGACCTCAGCAGTTGAGTCCCATAGTGCTCAGAGCCATTTTGTTTTCCGTAGTTCTTGTCATTTACAAGCTGTACATCACTTTGTTACAAGACGATAGCCTATCGCATAACAATGAGATCAAGTAAACTGAGTCTACTAATTGCGCAGTGCAGAACCACAGGTGGTCCTGCCGAGCCACGTGGGATGGTTTCCCACTGGGGTATGCCAACGGTAAATACGTTGATATGCTTTTGGTGCTGGCTGGATCCGATAACCAAGCTGCTGCTGCTGCTGCTCGTGCATATGCTGCACGCCTTCAAAGGCGCCACTCAGATAAAAATGTGTTTCGTCTCCTAGAGCAAGGCCATCGGGAATCTGAATGGTTAGTTAGTCAGTCAGGCAGCAGTAGCCGACCGCGACAGACCCAGCAACAGATAAGTAACCGCATTTGTCATTTACGAGTTCCTAACCAGGAGCGAATTTTATTATTTCCTCTGTGTGCTTTAATAGTCTAGTTTCTTGAGTTTCTGTGTGTAAATTTAACGCCTAATAGCCACAGTTCTCACGTTTTCGATTGCGTCAGAAAGTAAACCGATTTTGTGACATATTACAAGTTCCAATTCAGGGTCAAATTATTTAGTTTCACCTGAGTGCTTCGGTAGTTAGGTTTTTAAATATCTGCGTATTATTAGACACAGTTCATGCATTTTCGGCAGGCTCTACATTAGAATTGCGCAGCTCATGCTGACAGTCCGTTTATCTGCATAGTTTAATTTTCCACGGTCTTTAGTATGGACAGGGACTGCGATTGTTGTGTGTGGATGCGAGCCGAGTTGGTGACACTTCGCTCTCAGCTTCAGGCTGATGGTTTCGGTTACACAGCTTGAGGCGGCAGTGGATGGGCACCACTGTTGTGGGCCGGCCGTGGGGATCTAACGAACGTCCGGCACGTCAGAGTCCTCCGATAGGTCTTCACCGGTGGCCAACCCAGTTACTGCTCGCACTGAGGCTGACCCCTCACATGTGGTCGAGTGGGCGAAGCAGGTGGCGGAAGATTTCCCAGGCAGCCGCACATTAGGCCTTCCTGGTTTGTCTGACAAACAGGTTCCAGGTGCTGTCTGCGGCTGACACTGTCACTGAGCCAGATGCTGTCGCCTGTCCTGTTTCAGAGGAAACCTCCCAGCCTGCAAGATCCTGGCAATCACAGAGGGTGGGATTATTGGTAGTTAGGAGCTCCAACGTTAGGAGCGTTATGGGGCCCCTTAGGGACTTGGCTGGCAAGAAGGGTAAGAAATCCAATGTGCACTCCGTGTGCATACCATGTGGAGTCATTCCAGATGTGAAAAGTGTCCTCCCGGACGCCATGAAGAGCACAGGGTGCAGCCAACTGCAGTTGGTTGCTCACATCGGTACCAATGATGTGTGTCACTTTGGATCAGTAGAGATTCTCTCTGGTTTCGAGCGGCTAACAGAAGTGATAAAGGCTGCCAGTCTTGCTTGCAAGATGAAAGCAGAGTTGACCACTTGCAGCATAGTTGACAGGACCGACTGCGGACCACTGGTACAGAGCCGAGTGGAGGATCTGAATCAGAGGCTCAGACGGTTCTACGGCCATGTAGGCTGCAGATTCCTCGACTTGCGCCAAAGGGTGGTTGGGTTTCGGGTTCCGCTGAGTCGGTCAGGTGTCCACTATACGCAGGAGGCTGCTACACGGGTAGCAGGGGCTGTGTGCCGTGGACTGGGCGTTTTCTTTTAGGTTACAGGGTCTCGGGAAAACACAAGAAGGGCTTCAGTCACAAAGAGTGCGGGCTGAACACAGGAAAAACGTAGATACAGGGACCACTGGTATAACAGTTGTAAATTGTCGTAGCTGTGCTGGGAAAGTACCAGAGCTCCAAGAGCTAATAGAAAGCACTGATGCTCAAATCGTTATAGGCACTGAAAGCCGGATATAAGATCAGCTGAAATTTTTTCGAAGAACCTAACGGTGTTCCGAAAGGATAGGCTAACCACGGTTGGCGGTGGCGTCTTTGTTGCTGTCACAAGTAGTTTAACTTGCCGCGAAATTGAAGTAGATACTTCTTGTGAGTTAGTATGGGCAGAGGTCATTGTTGGCAATCGGAATAAAGTAATAGTTGGGTCATTTTACCGACCTCCCAATTCAGATGATACAGTTGCTGAAAGGTTCAAAGAAAACTTGAGTTTGATTACAAATACATACCCGAATCATACGATAATAGTTGGTGGTGACTTTAATTTACCCTCGATATGTTGGCGAAAAAACATGTTTAATTCCGGAGGTAGCATAAAATATCATCCGAAATTGTGCTAAACGCATTCTCTGAAAATTATCTCGAGCAATTAGTTCATGAGCCCATGCGAATAGTAAACGGTTGTAAAAACACACTTGACCACTTAGCAACAAAGAATCCTGAGTTCATAACGAACATCAGAACCGATTCAGGGATTAGTGAACACAAGGCTGTCATAGCAAGATTGAATAGTGTAATCCCCAAATCCTCGAAAAATAAGCGAAAAATATCCCTACTCAAAAAAGCAGATAATAATTCACTTGACGCCTTCCTAAGAGACAATTTTCCACTTATTCCAAATTAATAATATAAGTGTAGACCAGATGTGGCTTAAATTCAAAGAAACAGTTTCGGCAGCAATTGAGAGACTTATACCAAATAAATTAACAAACGACGGAGCTGATCCTCCTTGGTACACAAAACGGGTTAGAACACTGTTGCAGAAACAACGAAACAAATATGCCAAATTTAAACAGACGCAAAATCTCCAAGATTTTCGATATTTTACATAAGCTCGAAATTTAGCGCGGACTTCAATGCGACATGCTTATAACAGTTCCCACAACGAAACTTTGTCTCGAAACTTGTCAGAAAATCCAAGGAGATTCTGGTCATATGTGAAGTATGTTAGCGGCAAGAAACAATCAAAGCCTTCTCTGCGCGATAACAATGGAGATACTATCGAAGACAGTGCTGCCAAAGCAGAGTTACTAAACACAGCCTTCCGAAATGCCTTCACAAAAGAAGACGAAGTAAATATTCCAGAATTCGCGTCGAGAACAGCTGCCAACATGAGTAACGTAGAAGCAAATATCCTCGGAGTAGTGAAGCAACTTAAATCACTTAATAAAAGCAAGTCTTCTGGTCCAGACTGTATACCAGTTAGGTTCCTTTCGGAGTATGCTGATGCATTAGCTCCATACTTAACAGTTATATACAACCGTTCGCTCGACGAAAGATTCGTACCCAAAGACTGGAAAGTTGCGCAGGAAACACCAATATTTAAGAAAGGTAGTAGGATTAATCCACTAAATTACAGGCCCATATCGTTAATGTCGATATGCAGCAGGATTTTAGAACATATATTGTGTTCGAACATAATGAGTTACCTCGAAGAAAACGGTCTACTGACACACAGTCAACATGGCTTTAGAAAACATCGTTCCTGTGAAACACAACTAGCTCTTTATTCACATGAAGTACTGAGTGCTATTGACAAGGGATTTCAGATCGATTCCGTATTTCTGGATTTCCAGAAGGCTTTTGACACTGTACCACACAAGCGGCTCGTAGTGAAACTGCGTGCTTATGGAATATCGTTTCAGTTATGTGACTGGATCTGTGATTTCCTGTCAGAGATGTCACAGCTCGTTGTAATTGACGGAAAGTCATCGAGTAAAAGAGAAGTGATTTCTGGCGTTCCCCGACGTAGTGTTACAGGCCCTTTGCTGTTCCTTGTCTATATAAACGATTTTGGAGAGAATCTGAGCAGCCGTCTTCGGTTGTTTGCAGATGACGCTGTCGTTTATCGACTAATAAAGTCATCAGAAGATCAAAACAAACTCCAACGATTTACAAGAAATATAGGAATGCTGCGAAAAGTGGCAGTTAACCTTAAATAACGAAAAGTGTGATTTCATCCACATGAGTGCTAAAAGGAACGCGTTAAACTTCGGTTACACGATAAATCAGTCTAATCTAATAGCCGTAAATTTGACTAAATACCTAGGCATTACAATTACGAACAATTTAAATTGGAAGGAACACACAGAAAATGTTGTGGGGAATGCTAACCAAAGACTGCGTTTTATTGGCAGGACACTTAGAAAAAAAAAATGCCCGCATCTCGTGGTCGTGCGGTAGCGTTCTCGCTTCCCACGCCCGGGTTCCCGGGTTCGATTCCCGGCGGGGTCAGGGATTTTCTCTGTCTCGTGATGGCTGGGTGTTGTGTGCTGTCCTTAGGTTAGTTAGGTTTAAGTAGTTCTAAGTTCTAGGGGACTTATGACCACAGCAGTTGAGTCCCATAGTGCTCAGAGCCATTTTTGAACTTAGAAAATGTAACAGATCTACTGAGGAGACTGCATACACTACGCTTGTCCGTCCACTTTTAGAATACTGTTGCGCGGTGTGGGATCCTTACCAGATAGGACTGAATGAGTACATCGAAAAAGATCAAAGAAAAGCAGCACGTTTTGTATTATCGCGAAATATGGGAGAAAGTGTCACTGAAATGATACAGGATCTGGGATGGACATCATTAAAAGAAAGGCGTTCTTCGTTGCGACGAAATCTTCTCACGAAATTCCAATCACAAACTTTCTCCTCCGAATGCGAAAATATTTTGTTGACACCGATTTACATAGGGAGTAACGATCACCAAGCTAAAATAAGGGAAATCAGAGCTCGTACGGAAAGATATAGGTGTTCATTGTTCCCGCGCGCTATACGAGATTGGAATAACATTTTATAAATAAAGTGATATGGACTGACAAATTAACTTCGCTCGTGAAGATCTTTTCAGCCTCCACAACAGCCATTATTGGTGGGGACACAACCGACAAGTCGCCCATGAACGTGGCTTTCAATCTCGCTTTGCGCTAAACCTGTAGACTGGAATCACTGGAGGACTGCCTTTGGGCCCTTATCTATCGCCGGAAAAGTTGAATGCGCCTTTGTATCGGCCATTTCTTTGCAGTACTTTGCCTAACGCATTAGAAAACGTTCCACTTGGTGTTTGGGAAGCGCTGCAGTTTCTGCCTGGGAGTGCACAGCCACACTTCGGAATGAATGTGCGTAACTATTTAAATGAAGCTTTTACAGCGAAATGAATCTCTCATGGAGGTCCAGCGTTCTGGCCTCCTCGTTCCCTGCAACTTAATTCACTAGATTTTTATTTGTGGGGACATTTTAAGGAATATAGTACACCAGCCATGAATGTACGCGACTTAATATCTGGCATACGTGCAGCACCGGCAGAGGTGCCTTGCTTAGGGTCCAGCAAAATGTGATCCAGAGACTGGTGAAGTGTTTGCAAGTGCATGGTGGTCGCTTCGAACATATTCTCTAAAGTAAACGCTGATCATACGTGTACGTACCGGATCTGTGAAAACAAGCCTGGACGTCAAAGTACAGAATGGAATCTGTGCGTATCATAATGTGCAATCTAGTGTAGTATACCTGTTGTGTTTTTTGTACCTCGCTGGATACAGACGATGTTACTGTGTCAATTATATTTTTGTATTGGCTTCATTGGTGTCACAGACAAAACAAAGTGGTCGTTTACGATGGTAAGAAGTTCATGTTAGGATTTTAGATAACATTATTGGGAACAGTGATCGGCCACTAAAGTAAAATTAGTACAAACAAGTCTTCATCGCACAGTGAGCGGTTTCGGTCTCTGGTAGTACACCATCGTCAGATAATGTACTGCAATGATAAGAACCAAAATTGCTGATCTACACAGGAAAGTCAGAAAACACTAAAAAAATATATGTTATAATAATGTACCGATTAATGTTTTCTGACTTGCCTTAGTACGTGATCACTTTTAATTTTTATCTTTACAGTGAATTATCTGAAGATGGCCCACTACTATAGGCCGAAAGAAGTCATATTTTTAATAAATAAATGTGTGATCGAAACTGTTTTTTACTAATTTCGTGTTATATTTTAATGTTTAAATAAAGGCAACAGTAACAGAAATTAATACACAAGATTCCGCATTGTTGAAGTGTAAGTTACTGAACAATAGGTTTTGTTGCGAATGCGACTAGATATCGGCGAGTTTGCTTATCTGCTCCCGGTGGCATTGCGTCGTCTGATTGTTTTAATTTAGTTTTTACTTCTTTATCATTTTTATTAGATCATATTAGCTTTCAAATGTAATAGTATGAAATAATATGTCTAACGCTGAAATAAATACAAATAAAAAACAAATAATAAATGAAAAGCACCAGTTTGCTTTTGTTCAACAATATTACCTTTATTGCTAACCGGTTTTCGGCTTATAAGGCCATCTTCAGACATTTGCTGAGTATTATCACCAAAGAAGTTAAATGTTAGCAGACAACATTGCAAGAGAAGTAACACATCTAGAGTGAAGTAGAAACATACAGTAAGTATCATCTTTGCAATGAAATAGTAAAAACTGAACAGTACACAAATAACAACGGGGTTGACAGGAAAACCTTTAGCACAAAATAGGAATAGCACGCCTACATAACGTTTCTATTGATAAACAAAAAACAATAATTTTATCTTATTTTATTAATTTTGTTACTGTACGTTTCTACTTCACTCTAGCTGTGTTACTTCTCTTCCAAAGTTGTCTGCTAGCATTTAACTTCTTTAGTGATAATACTCAGTAAATGTCTGAAGATGGCCTTGTAAACCGAAAACCGGTTAGCAGCAAAAGTAATATTCTAGAACAAAAGCAAACTGGTGCTTTTCATTTATTATTATAATGTTGTTCAACCAAGAACCGACCGAAGATTGTGTTAATATAATAAAAAAAATACATGAGCGGGACTGAATCCAGAGATGCAGCGATTACTGAAACTTTCTTTTTATTTTATTTATTTATTTATTTATTGTTCCGTGGGACCAAATTAAGGAGAAGTCTCCATGGTCATGGAACGAGTCAATACATGAAATTATAACACGATATTAGAAACAGATAAAATGAAATATAAAAAAAACATATTCAGGTGACAAGTCGTAAGTTTAAATGAAGAAAATCAACAATGTAACACTGGAATTTGCTTAATTTTTTAGCTCTTCCAGGAGCTCATCGACAGAATAGAAGGAGTGAGCCATGAGGAAACTCTTCAGTTTAGATTTAAAGGGTTTGGGCTACTGCTAAGATTTTTGAGTTCTTGTGGTAGCTTATTGAAAATGGATGCAGCAGAATGCTGCACTCCTTTCTGCACAAGAGTCAAGAAAGTGCATTCTACATGCAGATTTGATTTCTGCCTAGTATTAACTGAGTGAAAGCTGCTAACTCTTGGGAATAGGCTAATATTGCTAACAACAAACGACATTAAAGAAAATATATACTGTGAGGGCAATGTCAGAATTCCCAGATTTTTGAATAGGGGTTGACAAGAGGTTCTCGAACTTACACCACATATAGCTCCAACAGCCCGTTTTTGAGCCAAAAATACCCTTTTTGAATCAGAAGAATTACCCCAAAAAATAATACCATACGACATAAGCGTATGAAAATATGCGAAGTAGACTACTTTTCGTGTTGAAGTGTCAATTATTTCAGATACTGTTCTAATGGTAAATAAAGCAGCATTTAGCTTCTGTACAAGATCTTGGACATGGGCTTTCCACAACAGCTTACTATCTATCCGAACGCCTAGGAATTTGAACTTTTCCGTCTCGCTTATAATATGCCCATTCTGTCTGATCAAAATATCGGTTCTTGTCGAACTGAGAGTTAGAAACTGTAAAAACTGAGTCTTACTGTGATTTAGCATCAAATTATTTTCCACAAGCCACGAACTTATTTCATGAACTACATTATTTGTTACTGTTTCAATATTACACACAAGATCCTTCACTATCAAGCTGGTGTCATCAGCAAACAGAAATATTTTTGAATCACCTGTAATACTAGAAGGCATATCATTTATATAAATAAGAAACAGCAGTGGCCCCAACACCGACCCTTGGGGAATGCCCCACTTAACAGTGCCCCATTGGGGCTGAACATCACTACCACTCTCAGTATTGCGGTGAATTACCTTCTGCTTTCTGTTCTTAAAGTAGGAGGCTAACCAATTGTAAGCTACTCCCCTTACTCCATAATGGCCAACTTCTGCAGTAATATTTTGTGGTCAACACAGTCAAAAGCCTTCGTTAAAGCAAAGAAAACACCTAGCGTTCGCAACCTTTTATTTAATCCGTCCGAAACCTCACAGAGAAAAGAGAATATAGCATTTTCAGTTGTTAAACCATTTCTAAAACCAAACTGAACATTTGACAGCAAATTATGTGAATTTAAATACTCCAGTAACCTTGTATATACAACCTTCTCGATAACTTTAGCAAACACCGATGGCATAGAAATAGGTCTAAAATTGTCAACATTATCAATGACTCCCTTTTTATAAAGTGGCTTCACTACCGAGTACTTTAATCGGTCAGGAAACCGACCACTCCTAAAGGAAAAGTTACAGATATGACTGAGAACTGGGCTAACATACATGGAACAATACTTCAGTATTCTGATATATACCCCGTCATATCCATGAGAGTTCTTGGTCTTTAGTGATTTAATTATTAACTCAATCTCCCTCTTGTCACTATCATGGAGGAGTATTTCAGGTAACAGTCTCGGAACACTTTTTTCTAAGAGCGCTATATGATTCCCTGTTGGGACTAGGTTTCTAATTAGTTCACCTGCTATATTCAGAAAGTGATTATTAAATACTGTACATACATGCGACTTATCAGTAACCCGGACATTCCCACTACGCACTGATTCTATATCCTCGACCTGTCTCTGCAGACCAGCAACTTCCTTTACGACTGACCATATGGCTTTAATTTTATCCTGAGACTTAGCTGTTCTATCTGCATACCACATACTTTTTGCCTTCCTAATAACATTTTTAACCACCTTACAATACTGTTTGTAATGGGCTGCTGCATTTAGATTTTGACTGTTTCTAACTTTTTGATATAATTGCCACTTTGTTCTACAAGATATTCTTATCCCTCTAGTCAGCCACCCAGGCTGCCTGTTTGTGCTAGTACCCTGTTTTAAACGTTCTAACAGAAAGCAACTTTAAAGAGCATGAGAAAAGTCTTGAGAAAAGCATTACATTTATCGTCTACTGCATCAGCGCTATATACATCTTGCCACTCTTGTTCCTTTATAAGTTTTACAAAAGTCTCTACAGCAACTGGATCAGCTTGCCTGAACAGCTGATGACTATATTTAACACGTGTTGCAGCATAAAAATCTTTTAAAGTTAAAATTTGCGCATCATGATCTGAAAGGCCATTCAACTTTTTGCTAACAGAATGCCCTTCTAGTAATGAGGAATGAACAAAAATGTTGTCTATGGTTGTTCTACTGTTCCCTTGCACTCTCGTTGGAAAGAATACGGTTTTCATAAGATTATATGAATTAAAGAGGTCTTCCTTGCACAATCACTTATACAATTAATATTGAAGTCACAATTTTTTGTATTTCCTATAAAGTGAACTAAGAACCTCCTCTAGCTTTAGCAAAAATGTTGTGAAATCGGAGTCTGGGGATCTATAAATAACAACAGTTACAAGTTTAGCTCCGTTAAATTTAACCACACCTGCACAACATTCAAACACCTTTTCAGTGCAGTACTTTGAAACATCAATTGACTCAAATGCGATGCCGTTTTTCACATACATGGCTACTCCCCCACACCGCAAAGAGCTCCTCGAAAAGCAGCCAGCCAACCTGTATCCTGGTAAAGGAAGTCACTGAATTATCTCCTTATTTAAGAAGTGTTCAGAAATACCAATAATTTCAGAGTCAACATCTATAAGCAGTTCACTAACTTTATCTCTAATACCTTGTATATTTTGATGAAATATACTAATTCCCTCATTACTCGGATACCTAAGCTTTGTCAAAAGTGATTCCCTTGTTAGAGAGACTTCCCTTAAGCAGGAATACCTATCAGCTGACTTCAATCTAAAAAAGGTGCAGCTCTAACACCCACTACTGCAGGAATTTTCCCATGAGTGATCCCACCAACCCCACCTATGCTGTCACCTATAAGCTTTGCCAACCTCCCCTTCCCATACCTGTTGAGGTGCAGGCCGTGTCTAGTGAAACTCGTCCTGCTGATAGACTCCACCGACACCACTGAAATGTGACCCATGCTTTCTGTCATCAGCGCACCCCCAAGTCTCATGTTATTACGCCTGACGGCTGTATTAAGATGAGGCCGATCGTGACGCTGAAACAGTTCCACGAAATGCACATAAGTGTTGCCAGTCTGAGTGGCTATCTTTTCCAGGTCACCATCTATGTTATACTCCCCATCCCTATCAATACTATTACCAGCCCCACCCACAATCACTACCTGATCCTCTGTAGTAAAATCCCTACATAACCCCCCTATGTTAACAGTCTCCTGAGCCAACCCTGCATTAGGCTTCACAATGCTGGTGACCTGGTACTCACTCCCCAGCACTTCCTGCAACTGCTGGCCTACACCTCTGCCATGAGAACTACCTAACAGCAGAACCTTCTTCTTCCTCTTCGACTTTGCAACTGTTCTAGGCACAGTAACTACTGAGGTCTGCTGCATACTTCCTACATCTACAGCTACTAGAGGTTCCTCTCCACTAGACTCTGACAGTTGGTCATATCTATTGTAAACACCAATAGTAAAACTATCTGAAAATCTTCTCCTAGCATATCTCTTGCCAACAGCCAGCTCCCATTCCCCAACCCCATTCTCCCTCCTCATCCTATCTAGCTCCTCCTGTGCGTTTTTCAACTGCACCTGAAGGGCACAGATCTTACGCTCCTGCTCCTCTATCAACTTACTCTTGCTACATAACCTGCAGTTCCAGGAGAGGATCTCACCAGAATGCCCACTGCCTTCCCCACTGCATTCCCCCCAGTGAAAATACACTCCTGGAAATGGAAAAAAGAACACATTGACACCGGTGTGTCAGACCCACCATACTTGCTCCGGACACTGCGAGAGGGCTGTACAAGCAATGATCACACGCACGGCACAGCGGACACACCAGGAACCGCGGTGTTGGCCGTCGAATGGCGCTAGCTGCGCAGCATTTGTGCACCGCCGCCGTCAGTGTCAGCCAGTTTGCCGTGGCATACGGAGCTCCATCGCAGTCTTTAACACTGGTAGCATGCCGCGACAGCGTGGACGTGAACCGTATGTGCAGTTGACGGACTTTGAGCGAGGGCGTATAGTGGGCATGCGGGAGGCCGGGTGGACGTACCGCCGAATTGCTCAACACGTGGGGCGTGAGGTCTCCGCAGTACATCGATGTTTTCGCCAGTGGTCGGCGGAAGGTGCACGTGCCCGTCGACCTGGGACCGGACCGCAGCGACGCACGGATGCACGCCAAGACCGTAGGATCCTACGCAGTGCCGTAGGGGACCGCACCGCCACTTCCCAGCAAATTAGGGACACTGTTGCTCCTGGGGTATCGGCGAGGACCATTCGCAACCGTCTCCATGAAGCTGGGCTACGGTCCCGCACACCGTTAGGCCGTCTTCCGCTCACGCCCCAACATCGTGCAGCCCGCCTCCAGTGGTGTCGCGACAGGCGTGAATGGAGGGACGAATGGAGACGTGTCGTCTTCAGCGATGAGAGTCGCTTCTGCCTTGGTGCCAATGATGGTCGTATGCGTGTTTGGCGCCGTGCAGGTGAGCGCCACAATCAGGACTGCATACGACCGAGGCACACAGGGCCAACACCCGGCATCATGGTGTGGGGAGCGATCTCCTACACTGGCCGCACACCACTGGTGATCGTCGAGGGGACACTGAATAGTGCACGGTACATCCAAACCGTCATCGAACCCATCGTTCTACCATTCCTAGACCGGCAAGGGAACTTGCTGTTCCAACAGGACAATGCACGTCCGCATGTATCCCGTGCCACCCAACGTGCTCTAGAAGGTGTAAGTCAACTACCCTGGCCAGCAAGATCTCCGGATCTGTCCCCCATTGAGCATGTTTGGGACTGGATGAAGCGTCGTCTCACGCGGTCTGCACGTCCAGCACGAACGCTGGTCCAACTGAGGCGCCAGGTGGAAATGGCATGGCAAGCCGTTCCACAGGACTACATCCAGCATCTCTACGATCGTCTTCATGGGAGAATAGCAGCCTGCATTGCTGCGAAATGTGGATATTCACTGTACTAGTGCCAACATTGTGCATGCTCTGTTGCCTGTGTCTATTTGCCTGTGGTTCTGTCAGTGTGATCATGTGATGTATCTGACCCCAGGAATGTGTCAATAAAGTTTCCCCTTCCTGGGACAATGAATTCACGGTGCTCTTATTTCAATTTCCAGGAGTGTACTTCGAACAAGTCTCACACCGCAATCCACTACTCACGAACGTACGGCAAAGCCCACACTTCTCACTCATGGTAAAAGTTTACTTTTTCTAAGTTCCGCTACTTTAATTTTCTTAATTGGTGCATTAAGGGTACCTAGCAAAAGAAAAGAAAAAAGCAGTACCAACCCCAGGGGACTTCTCACTCATGGTAAAATTTTACTTTTTCTAAGTTCCGCTACTTCAATTTTCTTAATTGGTGGATTAAGGGTACCTAGCAAAAGAAAAGAAAAAAGGAAGTACCAACCCCAGGGGCACCCTAGCCGTACCTAAAATTCCGCCTCCTCCCCCCCCCCTCTCCCCGACGTCTAAGGAAAGTAGGCAAAGACAACTAAAAGGGGCAATCGTTCGTGTGCCAATCCTAAAGGGCTATAGGAGTGAAGGATAGCAAATTCTAGTAACCAGCAAACAATGGTCTTTTTTCTGATTCGTTCGTATTACATCCGTCCATTGGCCTGTACGTGCTGGTGCGCTTAGGTGATCACGAATGCGACATGAAATGTGGAGACGGGGCACGCTCCAACTATTGGGGAGAGGGTAAAAAATATGGTTCAACTGGCTCTGAGCACTCTGGGACTCAACTGCTGTGGTCATAAGTCCCCTAGAACTTAGAACTACTTAAACCTAACTACCCTAAGGACATCACACACATCCATGCCCGAGGCAGGATTCGAACCTGCGACCGTAGCCGTCGTGCGGTTCGAGACTGTAGCGCCTTTAACCGCTCGGCCACTCCGGCCGGCGGGAGAGGATCAAGAGAGACGCTGTGAAGATATCTTGTGAAAGACCGTTGGTAACGGGGAGACTGGGTAAGCGTACTATGCGCGATCACAACCCGGTTCCAGGACTCGAGGAATGTATGTAGACCGTTGTGAAAGAGGTATTCTGAAGCCTGTCCTTGAAAGCAAGTGAGTGCACGGAGTTTCACAAAACAGTAGTGTGAGCCCTGGGGCAACAGCGGGAACTGGAGCCCGTCATTGCCAGTCTTACAACTCGCCTACTGAGTCCCACCTAGCGCGATCATACCAATCACTGCAGGGCCTATGTAAATGATCTCCAAATTCTCGCCCACACCACGCAGAAACACAATGACGCCATCCACTGGATCCAGCAGTACGGACATTTTCGGGTAGCATTCTTAACGTTCACATCTATGATGATACATATCAGACGAGGACTCCAGGTTGTGGTGCCGGACTCAATCCCCATCAGTATGACACTTCGTTAGTTTGGAATCGACTTTATGAGCTCCACACACTTCATCGCGGTATTGGCGTAATGCCTGCTTTTTCAGTCCCATATGGCACAGTGTCAGCTGCCAAGTCCACCGTAGCCTAAACCAACTACAAAGTAAGTTCTATGTCAACAAGTTGGTTGCCCCCGAAGTGCTACAAGTTTCCTAGACATTCCCGACGCCGTTACCCCTTGGTCGCCCACTCCAATCGGTTTTCGGATACTTTGTTTCAACAGGGGCCTTTTCGAAGTTCCACTACAATACCAACAGAGCTCCCTCTGATCATCATCCACTGCCCACTTCACGGGGCATGTGAGACGATGATCGTCAGTCTCGTCGAAACGGCAGCCAAAGCAAAGTGGCCAAGTAGCAAGTCCTGTATGATGAAGTCGACGATTAGTCGGATTGGTCTGACATTTATCATTATATATATGTTCTCGTGTCAGAGACGTACACAGATGTACATAGTTAACTTGCCATATAGTCCCTGACGAAAATTTGGCTACTTAAAGTCCATTTTCTGTCGCTTGATGCAGGTCTTCTACAATACAGGAGACTGGAAACAGTCGACACTGAAGCATGTGATGGACAGTCTGGACTTCTCCACAATCACTATTAATATTGTTTTCTGTACTGTAGCCCCATATTTCCAGATTAAACCTTGAGTTACCCACTCCTGACCTCAGCCTATTCAAAGATTTCCAGGTTATCCACCCCTTATTATATCTAGCAGGCAGAGTTTCAGGAACTCTTTTCAAACCAGAGGGAAGGGAAGTCTTTTCCCTCCAAAGCAGCACCCAGACATTTCCGACAGTGGTAGTAAGCGCCTTTGATGTTATAAATAAACTCTTCCTTCAGTGGCTGCGATTGCAGTTTATGCCCATACAGGCTATGGGTCTGTTCTTTTTTCACTAGCTTTCGTCCCTTATCCGCAATTTCTCTTCGAATGGGAGGCGGGGTTATTTCAGCAAGGTGGTAAGTCCATTCAATGAGAATAGGTTTCAAGCAACCTATTACAATTATGCAGGAGTCGTTGAGAGCTACGTCTACCTGTTTGGTATGCGATGAACTATACCTAACAGGACAAACGTACTCTGCTATAGAATAGTACTCAATTTTCTTAACAGATTGTTCCCAGTGGAAACTTTCATCTTGCACTTCATGCAGCGTCTCTTGATAAAGAAGAGATCTGTCCAGCGTCATTCCTAGGTATTTTGGAGCGTAGCAATGTTGTTACTCAAATCGTTATCCTGCTGTCATCAATTTATGAGTAGCTCCCTACTTCTCTAATGAAAAGCACACACCCCAATCTTTGAGTTTGGTTGGTGTTATAGTACCTTGATAGATCTTCAAGGGCATTCCTGAGGGTGTTCTCCACTGATTCGAAGTCTGAGCTCTGAGTGGCAAGAGCAAGGTCAGCAGGATACGAGAAGGTCCTGGTGTCAGGGGACTATAGGTTGCTCGTTTGTATATATGTTGAGTAGAATTGGAGCCAACACTCATCCTTGGCGAAGACCACTTTTCTGTAGCCTCCAGGGTCTGCGCTGCCCTTCGGCTAAAATCCTTGGTCATATAGTATACCTTGGGTAGTAGAAGCTAGTGGTTGACAGTATTATTGGGCGCTGATAAGTCGTCAAATACTATCTCTGTCACGAGCTTCAAACCCATCTTCTATGAACTGCGTAAGATTCATAGTTTTCCTTGAGCCGTGTTCACTCCCAACTATGCGTTTTCGTGAACTTCGCCGTCTGTCTGTGTTTGGTTTCCCGCCCTCATTGCGGTTACGTCAAGGTTCTGCTTCCTTCTACATGTGGCGGCAGCGATGTGTGTCGATATTTGCACCGTGTACAATTTCTGGATTTGTGCCTATAGTTTCCGGCTAGGGGGTCTGAAATGAGTCGGTCGGTTGCTGCGCAGCACCACACGGTGCAGTCGGCTGGGTCCGCTGGCGGCCCTGTGCAGTGTCGACGCGTGTGTGGAGCTGTCCGATCGCTACGAGCTTCGTGGTTCACCGATCCAGGACGTCAAAGTTGAGTAGTAGTTTCAACTACCCAAGCCACTTCCATTCATGTTGTTTGGTTCGGTTCGGTGGTTCGCTGTTGCGGAGGTTTTCCTGTGAGCAACACCGAGTGTTTCTATTGCTGAAATTTAGCCACCATGCGATGCAATTAACTATATTGGCCTGCCGGTGTGGCCGAGCGGTTCTAGGCGCTTCAGTCTGGAACCGCACGACCGCTACGGTCGCAGGTTCGAATCCTGCCTCGGGCATGGATGTGTGTGAAGTCCTTAGGATAGCTAGGTTTAAGTAGTTCTAAGTTCTAGGGGACTGATGACCTCAAATGTTAAGTCCCATAGTGCTCAGAGCCATTTGAACCATAACTATATTGGTTGACTGCAATTCAAGTGCACCAGTGAAATTTTCTGCCGTGTGGCTGTTAGTGTCTGCCGGTGGCCTCATTCAAGATGTGGAGGCGGCCTTGCCTGCGGCTATCGAGCGTACGGGGTGCAGTCGTCTGCAAGTAGTTGCTCACGTCGGCACCAGTGATGCCTGTCGCTTGGGTTCTGAGGCGATCCTCAGTTCGTACGGGCGGCTGGCGGATTTGGTGAAGACCGCTGGCCTCGCACGCAGGGTGCAAGCAGAGCTCTCTATTTGGAGCATCGTTCCCAGAATGGATCGTGGTCCTTTGGTTTGGAGACGAGTGGAGGCTCTCAACCAGAGGTTTCGTCGACTCTGTGGCGGTCTTGGCTACAGATTTCTAGACTAGCGCTATTGGGTGGGGAATTGTACGACGCCCCTAGATAGGTCAGGGGTGCACTACACAAAGGAAGCGGCTACTCGGGTAGCAGAGTACTTGTGGAGTGCACATGCGGGTTTTTTACGCTAGGCAGTAGTGCGAGGTGTCCTGATGAACACTCACCAGTCGACGTGCAGGCAGAGAAATCAGGATGCACTCCGTGTAAAGACACTTCAGCTATCAAGATATTAGCAGTAAATTTTCAGAGTGTTCGTAATAAAGTTCCAGAATTTACTGCCCTCCAGGAAGCGTGTGGCGCGCAAATTATTCTCGGGACTTAGACCTGGCTGAACCCTGAGATAGGAAGTTCTGAAATATTTAGTGAGGGTTAGAACGTGTATCGGAAAGACAGACTAGACACCGTAGGAGGTGGTGTCTTCATTGCAGTTGACAAACATATTGTGTCTACAGAGGTAGAAGTACAGTGTGATTGTGAAGTTATGTCGGCCGGAGTGGCCGTGAAGTTCTAGGCGCTACAGTCTGGAAGCGCGAGACCGCTACGGTCGCAGGTTCGAATCCTGCCTCGGGCATGGATGTGTGTGATGTCCTTAGGTTAGTTAGGTTTAAGTAGTTCTAAGTTCTAGGGGACTGATGACCTCAGAAGTTGATTTCCATAGTGCTCAGAGCCATTTGAACCATTTTTTTGTGACGTTATCTGGACACGTTTAACAGAGCTAGGGGAAATAAAGTTAATTGTGGGGCGTTATTACCGGCCACCAGGTTCCACCGTGACAGTTCTAGAATCATTCAAAGGGAGTCTACATTCTGTATCGCAGAGATACCCGGATCATGCTATATTAGTCAGAGGCGACTTCAACCTACCTAGTATAGACTGGGATGTCTATGGATTCATTACAGGCGGTACAGACAAGCAGTCGTGTGAATTACTTTTGAACACATTATCCGAAAACTGTCTTGAGCAGCTAAATCGACAGCCAACGCGTAATGGAAATATTTTAGATCTGGTAGCCACGAACAGACCAGACCTCATCCACGGTGTCAATGTTGAGACAGGGATTAGTGATCATGATGTTGCCATTACGACTATGGTTACGGAAGTTAAAAAGTCGGTGAAGAAGGCAAGGAGAGTATTCTTACTAGAAAGATCAGATATGCAGTTGTTAGCATCCCACTTAGTAAATGAATCGACTTCATTTACTTCCAATGCGATGGACGTGGAAGAATTATGGGTAAATTTTAAACAAATTGTAAATCACGCATTGGACAATTATGTGCCGAAAAAGTGGTTTACGGACGGAAAAGACCCACCGTGGTTTAAAAGCGCAATTCGGAGAATGCTCAGGAAGCAAAGGCAGTTGCACTCGCGGTACAAGAAAGATCGGGAGAATGACGACAGGCAAAAGTTAGTAGAGATTCGTGCTGCTGTAAAAAGAGCGATGCATCGGCACGGCTTTAGAAAGCATCGCTCCTGCGAAACGCAACTCGCCCTTTTTTCTCATGATATCTTGCGAACCATGGATGAAGGGTATCGGACGGATGCCATATTCCTTGACTTCCAGAAAGCGTTTGACTCGGTGCCCCACTGCAGACTCCTAACTAAGGTACGAGCATATGGGATTGGTTCCCAAGTATGTGAGTGGCTCGAAGACTTCTTAAGTAAGAGAACCCAGTACGATGGTGAGTGTTCATCGGAGGTGAGGGTATCATCTGGAGTGCCCCAGGGAAGTGTGGTAGGTGATCTTTTGGATAGGATGGATAGCAATGTGCGGCTGTTTGCTGATGATGCTATGGTATACGGAAAGGTGTCGTAGTTGAGTGATTGTAGGAGGATACAAGATGACTTGGACAGGATTTGTGATTGGTGTAAAGAATGGCAGCTAACTCTAAATATAGATAAATGTAAATTAATGCAGATGAATAGGAAAAAGAATCCTGTAATGTTTGAATACTCCATTAGTAGTGTACCGCTTGACACAGTCACGTCGATTAAATATTTGGGCGTAACATTGCAGAGCGATATGAAGTGGGACAAGCATGTAATGGCAGTTGCGGGGAAGGCGGATAGTCGTCTTCGGTTCATTGGTAGAATTTTGGGAAGATGTGGTTCATCTGTAAAGGAGACCGCTTATAACACACTAATACGACCTATTCTTGAGTACTGCTCGAGCGTTTGGGATCCCTATCAGGTCGGATTGAGGGAGGACATAGAAGCAATTCAGAGGCGGGCTGCTAGATTTGTTACTGGTAGGTTTGATCATCTCGCGAGTGTTACGGAAATGCTTCAGGAACTCGGGTGGGAGCCTCTAGAGGAAAGGAGGCGTTCTTTTTGTGAATCGCTACTGAGGAAATTTAGAGAACCAGCATTTGAGGCTGACTGCAGTACAATTTTACTGCCGCCAACTTACATTTCGCGGAAAGACCACAAAGATAAGATAAGAGAGATTAGGGCTCGTACAGAGGCAACTAGGCAGTCATTTTGCCCTCGTTCTGTTTGGGAGTGGAACAGGGAGAGAAGGTGGTAGTTGTGGTACGAGGTGCCCTCCGCCAGGCACCGTATGGTGGATTGCGGAGTATGTTTGTAGATGTAGATGTAGATGTAGATGTGTTTTGGTTACCTGCCCTGGCCACTGATGTAATTTCAGGCAGTGTCCTTTCCTCTCCTGTCGTCGCTATCCAACAGGGTATGTAGTTTCGACAGTTTAATGCATATTTCATTGTGGATGATGGTGACTTTTGGTGTTTGAGCACTAATGTGAGTCGTTTTGTTGGTCAGTCCGTGGCTGCCCCCGGTTGGGTTCCGACGCACCAAGTGTAGTTGGGCTCACCACCTGTCTCACCTAAGAGAACGAGGGCAGACCGACCGCCCTGAAGGCTTCTGAGAGCCGTTTTCTTTATTGTCCTTCTCATCAGTGTTCAATTGTCTGTTTATAATCTGTCATAGCAAATGATTTAAGAAATTCTTGTTTTTACTAGATTTTATGTATTTTGAATTTTGAAAAATCAATTGTGGGCTTTATCTTTATTCTAACAAAAAAAAAAAAAACATTGCAGCCTTCTGCCTTTGAAAGGTTATGGTAATTTATTTTAAAATCTTAAAAATTTTACTGTGACCCTTCAGCCATTAGTATTGCATCTTGGTTATGTTTGTGCCCTTGCCTTGAGGCTCTTAGCCTGGATATATATATATTAGTTACTTTATTTGCAATTTTAATTGCGTGTTTTTACCAACTGAAATTTATCTTGTTGCTTTAAGATTTCTTGTTTGGAGGCCTTCAGCCGTGAAATAACTGTCTTTTTGAAACTCGCACTTCTAAATGTTCGGCTATGTGCCAAAAAATGGTTCAAATGGCTCTGAGCACTATGGGACCCAACTGCTGTGGTCATAAGTCCCCTAGAACTTAGAACTACTTAAACCTAACTAACCTAAGGACATCACACACATTCCTGCCCGAGGCAGGATTCGAACCTGCGACCGTAGCGGTCGTGCGGTTCCAGACTGTAGCGCCTTTAACCGCTCGGCCACTCCGGCCGGCTCGGCTATGTGCCGTTTTAGTTTGAAGGTGTTATTAAACTACAATAAATTACAATTTTGAGTGAACCTGACCGACACTTTATTTGGCCCCTTTCCACAATCCTAATCATCTGTTCTGTCCAGCGAGTTTAGCGGGCGTTATAGTCCTGTGCAGCTTTTGCCAGTACGAAACTCAGTTTGTGGAGGTATTAGCTGAGATTTAAGATCATTCTTTCTAGCTGTTTGTTTAGACGACAAAGTAATGAATGTGGTCTAAAATTCTTTGGACTGATCCTTTTTTTACCAGGTTCCTTTGCAATTTGTCATCTGCTCACACAGTTATTAAAGAGGTGCAGCATCCTGTTGTGCGAAGGCTTTAATTGTTCTATTTGTATATCATCTAAGCCAGCTGATTCTTCATTCTTACTTTGTTTAATAGCCTTATCTAATACTTCCATGCTGAATTATGTTAGCGGATTGTTCTCCTGTTGCTCCTATCTTTGCAATTTTGGCTTCTTGCATTTGTGGGTTGCCTTCCCATTCAGCAGTAACTGATGTGCTGTTTTATTGGCTGTAATGTTATGGTGTACATCAGTTTGTAGCTGGATCATTAGTTAGATGTTTCAGGAGTGTCCAAATTTTATGATTGTCTCTTTGTAGACCCATGTTTTCTGTCGTTTTAATCCATTGATCTCTTTTTGTCTTTCTTGTGGAAGTAATGAATTTATTCCATGCTTCACTGAAAGGATCTTCTTCAAATAAGTTTCTTTATTCTTTGAGTAAGAACATAAGATGTTCGACAACCACGAGGAAGTGACATTCTGGAACAGTTATTTACAGCGGTGGTGAAGGTTCTGGCGCTGGTTCCATAGACGCCACTTCGACGTCGAGCAGTCCTGCAGATATCGACCTGTCTGCCTTTCTAAAATTAAACCTTCTTCGAAAAGATACTTTGAGAGATCTAAAAGCAGAAAATATTTCACTGATTATTGGTCTTTGCTGTACAGGCTATCGGGTGACCGACCGATTTTACACATTGCTGGCTGAACCTGTTGCTACTAAATATGAGATCAGGATAATAGCCTCGCTTCCACCTGCCGCTGTCGAATGATGTTGGTAATTTTGCATCGAGGATTAAGAGCAACTGATTTAGTTCTGCCCAGTCTTGTTCTTGTCTTTTCCATCTAACCCCAAACATTGCTACTGCTGTTGAAATCACCAATCACAATCTGCACTCTTTTATTATGAAAAGTGGATGGTTTACTAACGATAAATTCTGCACTGGGTGGTTTGTAAAGGGATGAAACGGTAGAATTGGCTGTTTCTAGAGTGAGAATTTCGATATCATTTCCCTCACTAATGCGTGGATAGGATCTGAACGTCCATAAAAACAAAAACAGGACTTCGATATTCATTATGCGGTGTTTCAATGGCGAGGCGCATTCCGTTTATTTTTGGTCTGCGCGTGTCGCAACATTTCTGTCTCCTGTACGCACAGTACCGGGCATTGCATAGATTTTGTAGCAGATCTTCTTTAGATGCTGTTGTGCCTTCTATGTTAATAAAAGACAAATGATCAAGCCAAGGAGGGTATAAGGAAAAGTATTCAGGGGTACCCTGGGCAACGTCAGAAAATTGATCGTTGACAACAACATACCGAAGTGCTGACACGTTTGATGGTAAAAAGGGTGAGTGGATGCACATCCAACTGCCACTTTCGATGGTAAAAAGGTGCGTGGTCGCATCCCGAAACGGTCTACCAGATAATGTCTGGGTGCTGTACCTCTGTGGGCTGACGAGGGGTGGACGATGTAAACATAGGATAAACATCTTTCGCATGGGGAGGGCGGATGAGTGGGACATCGTTTTGATCGTAGCTGAGTTCGATGAAATAAGTTACGATGTGGTACGATAAAGGTTGATATGTGCCATGTCGATCGGTTGTCTGAGAGAAGCTGGTCGGAGGATGTCCTCCAATAAAATGGCTCTAAGCACTATGGGACTTAACATCTGAGGTCATCAGTCACCCAGACTTGTTGTTGATGTGGTCTTCAGTCCAGAGACTGGTTTGATGCATCTCTCCATTTTAATTTATCCTGTTCAAGCTTCTTCGTCTGCCAGTACCTACGGCAACCTACATCCTTCTGAATCTGTTTAGTGTACTCATCCCTTGGTCTCCCTCAACGATTTTTATCCTCCACGCTGCCCTCCAGTACTAAATTGGTGATCCCTTCATGCCTCAGAATATGCCCTGCCCTACCCCTAGACTTAGAACTACTTAAACATAACTAACTTAAGGACATCACTCATATCTATGCCCGAGGGGGAATTCGAAACTGCGACCGTAGCAGCAGCTTGGTTATGGACTGAAGCGCCTAGAACCGCTCGACCACAGCGGCCGGCTGGATGTCCAAGAGACTGCGTGTTAAAGATGGGGAGGATCCCCGCCAGTGCTGCAGAATAGTATGCACAAGGAGTGCAGTGGATCGTGCTCACACGTTGACGAGGCCGAGCCTGCCTTGCAGAGGGGGCAGCGTCAGTGTTTTAGCGGCCCCTGCTAGTACGAAGTATCCGAAAACCAGCTGGAGTTGGCGACAAAGGGATAACGGCATCTGGGCAACATGTTGCGGTTTAGTGGCCACATCCTTGTTGGCATAGGATACACATTGTAGTTGGTTCAGGCTACGGTACCGAACGGACCGCAAAAGCAGGTGGTAAGCCATTACTGCAGTGCAGTGTGTCGAGCTCGAAAAGTCGACTCCTAAGTATCAAAGTGTTATACTGATGGGAAGTGGGTTCCGTGCCACAACCTGGAGTCCACATCCGATATGCATCGTCGTCGACATGAGGACGTTAAGTGTGCCACCCAAAATACGTCCCTGCTGCTGGATCCAGTGGATGGCGTCATAGTGTTTCTGTGTGGAGGGGCGAGAAGTAGGAGTTCATTTCATAGGCTCAGGAGCTATAGGTATGATCGCGCTAGGTGACACCCTGTAGGCGCGTTGTAAGACCATTAATGAAGGGCTCCAGCGTAATGGCATACAGTAGGGAGGAAATGGGCCATCCTAGACGCACTGAGTAGCATACAGGAATTGGCCCAACAAGGCTCCCATTGACCCATGGAGACAGCAGGAAGCAGTAACTGAAACGTCCCCTTTGAACAATTATACATGACTGTGCTTAAACTGACACAATATTTTTAGCGCAACGCAATCTGACTTTCAGAAATCCCTACAAAAGAATGGCCCTGACTAACATTAACCTATACCTTTCACAAATCACTTACCTCACAAAAATCTTGGTTATTCGAACTACTGCAATACAGCGAGCGCCACTACTGCCAGCTAAATAAAAGATTCAAACTACTGAAGGCACTAACTACTGATAGGCATAGTTAGCAATTGGAAGATGTTAATAGAGAACAAACAATGTATTTACCTTAACAGTCATAATATATATAGTAGTTCATGACATCCAGTATTGCAAATTTCAAAACTCCGCCATATCTCTCCCCACATCCACCACTGCTGGCGGCTCACCTCCAACTGTGCAACGCTACGCGCTGTTCACATCCAGCTGCCGCTGCCCAACACTACAATGGCAGACAACAATGTAAACTAGCCACAGACTGCACACAGCACAGCCAGTGATTTTCATACAGAGCGCTACGTAACATTGCCAATAAGAAAACATAAACAGTCTACTTACACAGCCCCCATGCTAGCCACAAAAAATTTTACAAATTGTTTTGGACAGTGGCCAATATAGATTTGAAAAAATTTTTCATAATTACAATATCAAAGAAATTAAATGCACACACTTATTGATACAATGTTGGTCAAAAGCTAAAATGTTCTCACAGTCCATAAAGACAGTCCAGATTGTTCATTACAGTAAAATTGCAGTGTTTTTCTCAAAGTCTGAGCAGTAAAAGAAAATGCACACGGAAGTAGTGGATTTCCATGCAGTCTTGAAGAACTAGTATTGTCCTTCCAACGGAAAGACAGTGCTGACTCTTTACATGCTGACAGGTAATGGGCCACAACAGAGCAAACCCACAGCAGAGTCATTCGACGTTTTGAAGAAGATTGGTAGGTAGGTCATCACAGAGTAGACCCACTGTAGTCCTGGTAGAGATTACGGTATTGGTGGGCCACCAGAGGTGCAGACCCACTGCAGTCCTTGTAGAAATAATGATATTGGTGGGCCATCAGAGATGCAGACCCACTGTAGTCCTTGTAGAGATGGCCAGCAGCCATCTGTTGTGCCTGTGCAGGTGCACAATCACCATTGAAGAGTCTTGCAGAGAATAAAGCAAGTCCATAATCACCACTTGTGCACTCACAAAGTTTTTGGAATTGTCCTTAGAACCAGCAATGCTGTTATCCACTCCCTTGCTGAATTATTAACACACATGCAAACACTAACAACTTATTCTACGAAAAATATTACCAAGTAGTTGAAAAGAAAATTATGTATGCAAGTCCTGTGAAGGGAAATGTCTTTTTGTGCTCCTTCATTTTTATTTAAAGTTATTGTTTACTGGATCTGTAGGCATAAAATATCTATATTAGTACATTCATAAAATTTTATTTTAACCAATGCTGCAGTGCAGCTAGAAACTAGATATTAAAGAAAATGAGCAAATATGTACAAAGGACGGCATGAAACATCATTCATTAGCCATATGGCATTTCATAAGGCAGTAAAAATTCTCTCAATTCTCGAGAAAGACGCTTGTCATAATCAGGTGTGCAGATGTAAGTATCTTTCCAAGTAATAAGCGTGTCGTATTTGCGATGCTTTCTCTAAAGGAATGTCAATGGCGAGGTCATTATGACCTCTTTTTTTCTCCACCTAATGGCTTTCTTTTGTCAGACGACTACCTCTCAGCTGGGCGCCCAAAACGCATTATGTCAAGGTCACTTACCTTTCTTACTGAAATATTTACGACAGCAGTTTCTGCTACAGTGACAGTCTCATATAAAAATATTTCACAGGTAAATAATTTGCATTACAAATCTGTAGAAACAAAATGCTATTGATATAACAGTGTCCAAAAATTTTTTGTCGGCATTGTAATACATTCACGCATTTACATACACTTCATAACTCTTAAAGTACGATTCTTGGTTTCCAACATCCTTTTTCACAAGCCAGAGTCCCTAACTTCTATTCATTATTCATATACATATAAACATGTAATCACATTCCTCATATATGGTAGCATCATCTTATTGACATAAACAAACCTCAACAGCATAATACACATCGTCGTCGTAATAATAACATCATAACACCTCAGTCAAATCTCAAAATCGTCGTAGCTTCTTCCAATAATTTCAAAACTAAAAAGAATTCTCTGCTCATTTAAATAGTGTCATCTACCTCAAACGTACTTTAAAATCATGATCCCATACCAAATATATCATTCAAAGCTCTCGTACTATCACAATGGTTCCGAAAAAAATATGAACAGTTCACAAAGTACAGACAAAATACAATTTCGTAAGTGTGAAGTTATCCAACGGTGTAATTACGTAAACATCTGTCACTGCTGTAATAAAAAAGTTTGTCTCTCTCAGTTAAATGATCAGATAGCTATGTAATTTATGTGTTAGAGGAATATGGTACCGATGTGTAAAGTTGTATAAGCAAATACCATAGTAGCTAGGGCTCCTTGTGCTTGCCAAACACATGATACACAAAGTAAGTGTGTTCCCCCCTGAGGATTAATGTAATTATACCCTTAGGTGTTACAGATTACAGCAATGGAATGAAATGTATCACGGAAAACTTTCTTTGTAATTCAAAAATCTTAAAAAATAAATGTTTAAGTACAAAATTAATCTCTGAAATGCATGTCCTGTAGCGCTAAATGTGCATCTTGTTGTAAGATAATCTCTGTGGAAGTGTCGTAGTTATTTTCCTCCGAAAGCTAAGTTCTGCAGAAATCAATGTACTTACCTCATGATACACAAAAGTGAAATGCTTTGCGTAGAGATATCTTAGTTATTACGCTTATTGCTGTGATGAGGAAAGTACTGTGCTGTAACGTATTGTTGTGCTATGAAAGAGGCTGTCTCATTGTAGCTATACCACAAAAGTTACTACTAAAACATGTTTTACTTTCCAGAATAATTCAGAAAAACTGTGCAGATATAAAACAGATACACCGCAAAAGCAACATTGTAAATTGTCACTCATTAGTAGCGTCGTGATAAAATCGTGTAGCTGTCACATAAACTAACCACTGTCTCATCTGGTATCTCACAGAAAGTACCTTAAATCCAGAATGTATTTTCAAGTAAACCAAAATGTTGCATTAGAATCTCATTAGCAGTACTGGTAAATGTTCTAAGTATGTGAGCCTTATAGTCGTTACGTAGTCGTGCAACTAACAAGCAAGAATGCACACACACATTAACACTGTGTCGTCTGTTCACAATAACAATACTATCGTATATTTTTTTTTTGTTAAATAAGTTCTCTTGTTTCTTGACTGGATATTTAACTTCAAACATTGTTGCATGGTAACAGTTTCTAAAGCATACTAGTAACGTGAAGTGAAACGTTTTATGGCAAAGACAAAGTTAAAAAGCAGATTATCTTTCAATAAACGGTTTTACATGTGAAATGTGGTGTAAACCTTTACTCTTCCTAGTACGCAGAGTTTCAACTTTAACGCAATTATCACGTGGTATACGTCGGTAAAGAATACTGGAATTTTTCTCAAGGTTAGCGTCTATGTTATTTTTCTCTGAGCCAGCCGGCGCACGCGGCAGCCTGCTATGCGAGTCATTGTCTGTTCCTTTGTTGACGCGCGTCGTTATTGGGATTTGGAGACCTAACTTCTACAAATTCGCCTTGCCGAGAGGGCCCTGCTCTGTTTGAAGCTCGCCAGTTCTGATGGAGCTTAGGTCTTTCGTTTTGTCGGTAGTTTACATAGTTTCTTGTTTGTCGGTCATGTGGTGGAATATTTCTCCCAGAATCGTAACTGCGTGGTGGACCATTGCATCTGAAGTTATTCTGTCTCCCTTGATAATAATTGTTCTGGTTGCCAAATTGTCTGTTTCTATGAGTGTCTCTGTCATATTCATTACTACGGAAATGCGATCTCTCTCTGTAACTATTACTCTGCCAGTGGTTGTCATACAGGTGGTGTATCTTTTGGTCACGATTTACGTTGTAAGAATAGAATTGTCGTGTCCAGTTATTGTTTCTGTCGTCACGGAATTGTGACGGATGTGACCTGTAGTGATTGTGTTCCTGTTTTCGCGTTCCGCGATTGTCAGTGTCAATTTCCAGTTCTTGTAACAGTCCCTGAAAAGCTTCAATGTCGTCTTTGCAACGTCCTGCCAAAATAATATGTCGTAAATGTTCAGGTAATTTGATTAAGCAAATACGTATGAGTTCTGAGGGGCTGTATGGGTTTGACAGGTACTGATTCTTGTGCAACATGTCTTCAAAATATTTCACAAGACTGGAAAATTCAGATTGTTCGAAACGTTTCATCATTATGATGCCATGTTTTACTCGGTCTTGTGTAGCTTGAGACCAATATGCTGAAGGGAACGCATGGTAAAATTCTCCTTCACTGTGACAATCGTGAATGACCGATCGCATTCTTACAGCTGGTTCATTCTCCAAGTAGCCACACATAAATTCTAACCTGTGCTCCAATGACCAGTTGGGAGGAAAACAATGAGAGAATTGATGGAGCCACGCTTGTGGATGAATGTCGTTGGCAGAATTCTTAAACGTTTTGAATTTACGTGTAGTAATGAACAGCTTATAGTCAAAATCATCGTGTCGGCAAGTCGCATATCGGTCATTGTTACGTCGTGTAGGCGGTTCCATCTCAAAATTTGGTGTACCTTGCCAATTTCTTTCATAATTTCCGAAGTGCCCTGAGTTATTATTTTGTGGCTGTTCTGTATTTCTATGTCCCTCTTCCCGTATTGGAGCGCGAGTGGCCTCTGAAACACGTAATTCTTGTATTACCTGTGTCAGCTGATCTTGTACTTCACGGATTTCTCTTTGGTGTTGCGTATTAATTTGATTCTGATTTTGTTTGAATTTCCTAATTTGTTCACACTCTTCTGTGTCAGTGATGGCTACAGGTCTTGTGTCATTCAGATCATCATCTACCTTTGCAGATAAGTTAGTGAACTGATCCGAAAGTTCGGCTACTTTCTCCGATAGTGTACTTATTTCCTCAGTGTGTTTTTCTGAACCAAGTTTCAGAGTGTCCATTTGTGTTGAAATCGTATCTACTGTGTCCTTTAAGTTTTCTTGAGTTTTTGCAAGTTGCGTAACCGAATCGGCAGATGCAACTGAGTCAATTTTAGCTTGAAAGGTGTCGTGATTTTCATGAACAATAGTTTGGAGTTCTTTTATGGCTGCTTCGTGATTCTGTAAAGCATTTCCATGCCGCGAAAAAATAGGTTGAAAATGCTCACAAATTTGTGTTTTTACATCATTACAGAATTTTGGCATTTCGATTCAATGTTATGTAACTCAGTAGTTAAATCTTCACGTGTTTGTTCAAGCTTATGTTCCACTGAGTCTACCTTTTGAAGCTTTTGTTCCATTGTGTCCAACTTTTGAAGATTTTGTTCCATTGTGTCTAACTTTTGAAGATTTTGTCCCATTTGTTTCTGATTTTGTTCAAGCATTGTGTCTAACTTTTGTAGCCTTTGTCCCATTTGTTGCATTAACTGTAATAACAATGCACTGGTGTCTGAAACATGTTCCTCAGTGCTATTCGGCAACGCATTTGAACCGGCAATATTCGCAGTTTGAATAGCAGAAAATGTGTCTTGACTTATTTGAGAAAAGGGTGAGGACGCAAAACCTGAATCTACAGTATTTGCAAGATTGTGTCCTGTCATTTCGGATTCCTGAGGCAAGCTGTTGCCGACCGATCGATCGATAATGCTTCCCTTTTCACTAATTGTTTCACTGTCTACACCACTGTTTGCAGCCCGCTCCATTTCCCTATGTACAATTACTAAATTACTACTTTGAACATTAGTTAATTCATTACTCGGTGGCGCTAACACACTGCTTTCGTCTTCACTGTCATTTCTCAGTTTACTTTGGAGCCTAGTATTACGTTTTCACACGCCATTATTGCCACAATATTTCACACGACAACACAAAAAAACACTATTTGAAGAGCAAAAATAAGAGAACACATTAACATAGAACTGAAAATAATATCTAGTTAATTGCAAGCGCAGCTGCGAAATACTTGGTGCAAATCTACATGCATGCCACAACTGTTTTACTGTACACCAATGAAAGACTGCAACTACAAAGGAGATTCTCTCTACAATTACGCAGTAGCAATAAACAAAATCTACACTTATTACACAAACTACAAGAAAAAATCAGAAGATTCCAGTGAGGTATCCTAGGCTAAGGGTCGTCATATGAAACGTCCCCTTTGAACAATTATACATGACTGTGCTTAAACTGACACAATATTTTTAGCGCATCGCAGTCTGACTTTCAGAAATCCCTACAAAAGAATGGCCCTGACTAACATTAACCTATACCTTTCACAAATCACTTACCTCACAAAAATCTTGGTTATTCGAACTACTGCAATACAGCGAGCGCCACTACTGCCAGCTAAATAAAAGATTCGAACTACTGAAGGCACTAACTACTGATAGGCATAGTTAGCAATTGGAAGATGTTAATAGAGAACAAACAATGTATTTACCTTAACAGTCATAATATATATAGTAGTTCATGACATCCAGTATTGCAAATTTCAAAACTCCGCCATATCTCTCCCCACATCCACCACTGCTGGCGGCTCACCTCCAACTGCGCAACGCTACGCGCTGTTCACATCCAGCTGCCGCTGCCCAACACTACAATGGCAGACAACAATGTAAACTAGCCACAGACTGCACACAGCACAGCCAGTGATTTTCATACAGAGCGCTACGTAACGTTGCCAATAAGAAAACATAAACAGCCTACTTACATAACCAGCAAATGTAGTCCACAAAGAGTTGTGGGAACCCCAAAAGAATCGCGACCATGTGGAGGAATGGGTGCCGAATGTGACCAAACGCACTTGTAAAACTAATGGAGAACAGTGTGGCACAGAGCCACCACCAAACGGCTCTCTTGATGAGGTCACGGCATTCTCTCAGCGTTGTTTGTAGGTGGCCCAACAATCATGTGCTGTCTGTTCTGCACCTAAGACGTTGCCTGTATGTGCTGCTAAGATTTTATAATCAGTAGGGAGGCAAAGAAATTTCTGGGGCTCATTTGGTGTCAACTTGATGTACTAATTAATTTATCAATTTAATGACCCCCCACCTCCTCCTCCCATTAACCTAACTATCTGGTAAATGGTTTATGACCCCCTGGAATTGATTTATGAGCCCTGGAGATAGTGCATAGTTCTGAGAATCACCCTCACTCCTCCCCATCCCCCTCCTACTCCTCCATCTCTCTGGCAAGAAGAATCCTTTTTTCTGTCACTTTTCCCCCGTTTCGGTTTTCACCCTCTTGTCCCCTGCCTTAGAAATCCCCCACACCATCCATCCTCTTCTCCAGTTCCAACTACCTCTTCCAGCTGCAAATTGGTGGGAAAAGACTCAATCTTTGCTAGAAAGGAGAGATATCTCACAACACGAATTATAAATCAGTGCCAATAATATATTGTTCAATACAATTTGCAATATATTTATTTAATCAGTTTTGCGGAAGACAAGACGCCCACTTGGGTAGGACTAACATCTGCACTCCCTGCTCCCTCTCCCCATGACATAATAATTGTAAGCAGGAGAGGAATGAAGTTCAGTGTATTAGCCACTATTTCGGTTTCGCCGCACTTATGCCTGTCGTACTGGCGCTGCCGGCCACTGGGCAGAGCGCCGAGAACGCATCTGTACGACATGGAAGTCGAAAACTGCCCAAAGTGCTAGTCATAGATCACAATACTAAACACCACTGACTGCAGACGATCAGCGTCCTTTGATATTCGATGCCCGGAAACCACTTCCTCTCTCTCTCTCAAGCGGCTACTTCCTCTTGTAACACTTGTGCCTAAAACTTATAGACCAAGTTGGTATGCCTACCCGGCACAGGGATGTCCATTTGCTGTCGCAGAATTCGAACAAAGCATCTGATGGTGGCGTTCCTTTCATCAGAAAATTTCAGACTCACTTCCCGTCTCTGGTTCTCTCACGTGGGTACTTCCTGTTTGTGAGAACAACCTTATGAACCAACATGTCCAAACACACAGCAGAGGTTTTCAGACCTCCTCAGAGTACTGTGTTCCTAATGGCTAATGCTGGAGACAGACGGACAGCTGGCTCAACTTCGATAGCAAACATGGCTGGAAATTGTCCATTAGCACTACCCTATCAAATTAATTATTTAACAATTTACAGGGGTCCAACAGATCACTTAAAACACTCACTACCACCTCACGATGATCGTTCTTCATAACAAAACATATTTTCAGCGTTTGAAAATCACACATAGTCATTTGGCAAATCTAAATGTATCCAAGGTCTTTATGTACTGACGATTTGGAACACAAGAACTCTCCTCTGCCACAATGTTTCCGTCTTTCACTAAGCATGTCTGGCAAAAAAAAGACGCTTTTGAACGCACACACTCGGGATCATGAAGCTCTGTCTGCCGAAAGCTGGGGAACCACTGCTGCACTGCCAGGGAGAGACCCAGAAACCCGTACAAGCGGCAGCCACGCCAGAAGATGTGCACCCATCTCCAGCCATGCCAGACGCTCAGATGCCACAGAGACTGTCAACGCTAATCAGACACCGATCGGCATACAAAGAGAATAATCGTCACTGGCCATATTGAATGTTCTCATGCCACGCACGTGTCCACGTCTGATGCCGCTTAACCAGCATTCTGTATAGTTCGCTATTCAGGCAGGCAGAGAGCGTCATGAGTGCTGCCTCTAGCAGTTTCTCCTACGGCTGCAGGCACGTTCCGCCGGAACCTTTCTTTGTACCTACCGATCGGAGAAGGCCAAACCGCGGCTTCTGGTTGGCCAAAACAATGCGCTCACTCCGGCCACTGGCAGCAGCACGCTACCAGACAAGGACGGGCGACTTGGATGCACGGTTCGAACCACAATTCCACCCTTGATGTACACTCCTCAGTATAATAAATCCATTTTACTGGATCAGAAACTGGGGTGCTGTTGTCGATACACCTCAAATTCCTTACGCGATATTTAGATTCCTCCCTTTTATACGAGTTTTTTCGAAGACCTGAGAGCGTAAGCACGTTTTCACATCGTTGAAGTACCGTTACTTGTTGTGAAAATCTCATACGACGTAATGGTATGGGCTATATTTCCTCTAAATATTCTCTCATCACGAAAAAAAAGTACCTGCTCTAATCAGTTTAGTGTCTGTAATGTCCTGCATCACAGGACTAGAATATGAAACTCATTCTTGGCTGATGACGGAGTGCTAAGACCGTGTTCTACCTCTCTCATAGTATCCCTTCTCACTATCGAACTCTCTTAAAGTACCCAAATGTCTTGTCACCTATGAAGTCTCTTAAGGTACCAGCACAGAGGATTTGTAAATATCAGGTTAATACTAAGTATCAGTTTGTAGCTTCGATAAGAAGCCGATTTTATTACGATAATCATCTCTCTCTCTGAGTAGACAAGAGATGATATTTCGTTACAATATCTCCCTGTAACGCAAAAACCCCTCGTTACAGCAACAACTCGCGTATCATACCTGTGTTACTCTCGCCCTCACTTCTATCCACCCATTGATACTAAACTGACTGACTAATTAATTAAAGTGATGATAATTGTCTCATTGCACGGTGAGTGATATTATTCCTGCAGTCGTATTACACTCGCCACATATCCATTACAGTCGCTTCTGTGACGTCTCTAGGCCTTTCCACAGGCTAGATAATCAGTTCGTCTGCTACCGAAAATGGTTGCAAATGTCGTCGAAGAACTAAACATATCCAACACTAACTACGATCTGTTTGTCGGTCGCCTTGTCATGTTGTGGAAGTAAGTCCCTTAGAATTTCGGTATATTGTCCCCAAACTAATCCTGCTGGACCTGTCGGTATATGGGGCCATAAGGATGTTTCACTCTTTTCTCCACTCCCACGACACATCCAGCCCCGTCCCCACCGAATGTGAACAGTAGTCACCCCGCCACCACCAAACATCTAAGAGCCTGCAGACCTAGGTTTCCCTCAGAATATAGCCAGTTAGTAGCAATCCTATTGGCACAAGCTAAATTAGTGGGTGAATACTTCGACAATTCAAATGGGAATCAATGCAGGGAATGCACTGTTCTTTTCTAGGAAAAACTATTGAGAACCGACATTTGAAGCTTACTACAGATGGAGTCTATTGCCGCGAACTTGCATTTCGCATGGGGGCCACGAAGATAAGATAGAAATTAGCGCTCACACGGAGGCGTATAGATAGTGCTTTTCTCCCTCGCTCTGTATGTGAGTGAAATAGGGAGGGAATGACTAGTAATGAAAAAGGATACCCCTTGCATGCACTGTATGATGGCTTGCGAGGTATGCATATAGAGGTAGATATAAATTTAACTGACCTATTAAGATTTCAGTCCATCCATTTGCAGTCTGGCAAAACTCATGGGAGACTGTAGCCTCTTATTTATTGAGGAAACAAAAGATGGTACTTCTGCTGCTGATTGTCTCTCGGTAAAATTCTGTGTATGAGCTCAACTAAGCTAAGGTAAGCTCCTCCAGAACAGGCCATGAAGGCCCAACGATACGATCGGCCGTCGTGTCTTCCTCAGCAGCCCACAGGCGTCACTGGATGCGGATATGGAGGGGCACGTGGTCAGCACAGCGCTCTCCTGGCCGTATGTCAGTTTACGAGACCGGAGCCATTACTTCTGAATCAAGTAGCTCTTCAGTTTGCCTCACAAGGTCTGAGTGCACACCGCTTGCCAACAGCGCTCGACGGACCGGATGGTCACCCATCCAAGTGCTATCCCAGCCCGACAGCGCTTAATCTCGGTAACCTGACGGGAACCGGTGTTACCACTACGGCAAAGCCGTTGGGGGAAAATCTATGTATTAGGCCCTAATTTTATCACAGTACTCACTTCACGAAACCTGTGTGAGAAGTTGTAATAGATTTGTCCGCAATACTTAGAGTAAATGTGTAGAGCTCGCACCTTAACTCCCCATTCGTCAGAGCATCACTCACCTGCTGTGTTGTCACAAATCCTCCAGTCTTCGATGTACAGCATTTGAATCCACATGATTTCGACGAGTAAGGGATGTCCCCGCAAAGTCACAGACCCCCGCGGGACCTCTCGAAATCTCACCGCATTCCAACAGCACTTAGCAGTTAGAATGTTTAGTCCTCCACCCATTACTGACTGGCGGTCACAAGGAAGAAATAGCACACTAACGTAAAGGAGGAAACTCATTACATTGTGGAGTATACGTGGACTGCACAAATAAATTCAGAAGCATGACATCTACAATTCACTCATATCCATTGACTCCCTGCACTGGTCCTAACATCCTTTATCATACACCTGTGATTACGTCGCTACAAATACGAGATCGTAATGGTGTCATAGTTTTCACTAAGTCACAGTGTCTCTCTGTCTCTCTCTTACCTTGTTATTTTTATAACATCTAAAACAGGAAAACTAAGAACTATGAAAACATTGATAACGTTGCCTACTAGTGAACTCGATAGGATTTTATCACGTCTCTCTCTTCCGATGTATCGTTAACAAATTCCGGCTGCGTGTCGACGTCGAGCATATGTGGCGATCCCATTGAATATACTCGTACGTATACTGATCCATTCGAGCAGGAGGTTAGTGACGGATGTCTCTTCCGCGGAACTGTACAAAGTTTTGCTGCCTATACTGGAGGAAGACCATGTCTCACAGACTACCTATCACTGTGAAGGGTTGTTGTGTTATTACATAAGCAAAAAAATGGTTCAAATGGCTCTGAGCACTATGGGACTTAACTGCTGAGGTCATCAGTTCCCTAGAACTTAGAACTACTTAAACCTAACTAACCTAAGGACATCACACACATCCATGCCCGAGGCAAGATTCGAACCTGCGACCGTATCGGTCGCGCGCTTTGTAGTGCTACAACGGTGAAAATTAATATTACGGCGATGTCAAACCTTATTTTCATAATTTAAAGAAGTATTCATGATATTAAAAATGTAATTATAATTTTGTTATTTTCATTTTTGTGCTCAGTGCATTAAAGACTTTCTAGTGCACGGAAGAAATTAGCATTGTTTGTACAACGAAACTATATATGATTGTTAAGGGTTAAGCATGTAATAATTCGATGTAAGACATTTTGTTGAGTCTGAATTTTGGTCTCGTGCTGGTCGGTAGAGAAGGAAAAGTTCCTTAATCGATGTGAAGGTATAAAGGCTGTAAAAAGGAGAGAGAGAGAAAGTAAATACAAGTTATTCAAAACAAATATCTCTAAAGTCTTGTGATTTCCTATAACGAAAAATTGCAAGCTCTAACTTGAGCCTGTCCTGAATAACAGCGAAGAACATTTAGGTTATCACACATTTTCTTCGTTTGATCACGGTTGTGATTCGCATGTTCCTTTTTGTTACGCGACGTGTTAAGAATATTTTCATTATACGCGCAAAAGTGCACACCGCTTTAATCGAGCCTGCGTCTTCCGGAAACGATAACTTTTAATCAGTACAATTACGCGAATACCGTCTAAATCGCAACCGTGATCGCAAAAGTGTTTCCTGGACCAAATAATTCTTGTTTATTGTTGTGGTTTTCAGTCCTGAGACTGGTTTGATGCAGCTCTCCATGCTACTCTATCCTGTGGAAGCTCCTTCATTTCCAGTACCTACTGCAACCTACATCCTTCTGAATCTGCTTAGTGTATTCATCTCTTGGTCTCCCTCTACGATTTTTACCCTCCACGCTGCCCTTCAATGCTAAATTTGTGATCCCTTGATGCCTCAGGACATGTCGTACCAACCGATCCCTTCTTCTAAACAAGTTGTGCCACAAACATCTCTTCTCCCCAATCCTATTCAATATCTCCTCATTATTTACGTGATCTACCCACCTAATCTTCAACATTCTTCTGTAGCACCACATTTCGAAAGCTTCTATTCTCTTCTTGTCCAAACTATTTACTGTCCATGTTTCACTTTCATACATGGCTACACTCCGTACAAATACTTTCAGAAACGGCTTCCTGACACACAAATATATGCTCGATGTTAACAAATTTCTCTTCTTCAGAAACGCTTTCCTTGCCATTGGCAGTCTACATTTTATATCCTCTCGACTTCGATCATCATCAGTTATTGTGCTCCCCAAATAGCAAATCTCCTTTACTACTTTAAGTGTCTCATTTCTTAATCTAATTCCCTCAACATCACCCGAGTTAATTCGACAACATTCCATTATCCTCGTTTTACTTTTGTTGATGTTCATCTTATATCCTCCTTTCAAGACACTGTCCATTCCGTTCAACTGCTCTTCTAAGTCCTTTGCTGTCTCTGACAGAATTACAATGTCATCGGCGAACCTCAAAGTTTTTATTTCTTCTCCCTGGATTTTAATACCTACTTCAAATTTTTCTTTTGTTTCCTTCACTGCTTGCTCAATATACAGATTAAATAACATCGGGGAGAGGCTACAACCCTGTCTCATTCCAACCACTGCATCCCTTTCATGCCCCTCGACTCTTATAACTGCCATCTGCTTTCTGTACAAGTGGTAAATAGCCTTTCGCTCCCTGTATTTTACCCCTGCCACTTTTAGAATTTGAAAGAGAGTATTCCAGTCAACATTGTCAAAAGCTTTCTCTAAGTCTACAAATGCTAGAAACGTAGGTTTGCCTTTCCTTAATCTTTCTTCTAAGATAAGTCGTAATGTCAGTATTGCCTCACGTGTTCCAACATTTCTACGGAATCCAAACTGATCTTCCCCGAGGTCGGCTTCTACCAGTTTTTCCATTCGTCTGTAAATAATTCGCATTAGTATTTTGCAGCTGTGGCTTATTAAACTGATAGGTCGGTAATTTTCACATCTGTCAACACCTGCTTTCTTTGGGATTGGAATTATTATAGTCTTCTTGAAGTCTGAGGGTATTTCGCCTCTCTCGTACATCTTGCTTACCAGATGGTAGAGTTTTCCCAGGACTGGCTCTCCCAAGGGCGTCAGTAGTTCTAATAGAATGTTGCCTACTCCCGGGGCCTTGTTTCGACTCAGGTCTTTCAGAGCTCTGTCAAACTCTTCGCGCAGTATCGTATCTCCCATTTCATCTTCATCTACATCCTCTTACATTTCCATAATACTGTCCTCAAGTACATCGCCCTTGTATGGACCCTCCATATACTCCTTCCACCATTCTGCTTTCCCCTCTTTGCTTAGAACTGGGTTTCCATCTGAGCTCTTGATATTCGTACTAGTGGCTCTCTTTCCTCCAAAGGTCTCTTTAAGTTTCCTGTAGGCTGTATCTATCTTACCCCTAGTGATATGCGCCTCTACATCCTTACATTTGTCCTCTAGCCATCCCTGCTTAGCCATTTTGCACTTCCTGTCGATCTCATTTTTGAGACGTTTGTATTCCTTTTTGCCTGATTCATTTACTGCATTTTTGTATTTTCTCCTTTCATCAATTAAATTCAGTATCTCTTCTGTTTCTACTAACCCTCGTCTTTTTAACTACTTGATCCTCTGCTGCCTCCACTATTTCATTCTTTAAAGCTACCCATTCTTCTTCTACTGTATTTCTTTCCCCATTCCTGTCAATTGTTCCCTTATGCTGTCCCTGAAACTCTGTACAACCTCTGGTTTAGTCAGTTTATCCAGTTCCCATCTCCTTAAATTCCTTATAATTCTTATAAAATGTGTATTCTCCAAAGCGAGCAGCATTGCACTATCACTAACTCGCAACAATCGAAAGAGTAAAAAACAGTGCTTAAATAAAATTGCCACCTTTTAATAAATATTATTATCCCATTAAATAAATAAATAGCAATTCAAAATGTCTTACATCGAATTATTACAAGCTTAACCCTTAACAATCATATATAGTTTCGTAGAACAAACAATGCTAAACTGAATTGCTATTTATTTATTTAATGGGATAATAATAATTATTAAAAGGTAGCAATTTTATTTAAGCACTATTTTTTACTCTTTCGATTGTTGCGAGTCAGCGATAGTGCAATACTGCTCGCTTTGGAGAATACACAATTTATAAGAATTATTTGGTCCAGGAAACACTTTTCTGATCTCGGTTGCGACTTAGACGGTATTGGCGTAATTGTACTGATTAAAAGTTATCGTTTCCGAAATACACAGGTTCGACTAAAGCTGTGTGCACTTTTGCGCGTATAATGAAAATATGCATAACACGTCGTGTAACAAAAAGAAACATGCGAATCACAACTGTGATCAAACGAAGAAAATATATGATAACCTAAATGTTCTTCGCTGTTATTCCGGACAGGCTGAGATTAGACCTTGCAATTTTTAGTTATAGGAAATCACAAGACTTTAGAGATATTTGTTTTGAATAACTTGTATTTACCTTCTCTCTCTCTCCTTTTTACAGCCTTTATACCTTCACATCGATTAAGGAACTTTTCCTTCTCTACCGACCAGTACGAGTACAAAATTCAGAATCAACAAAATGTCTTACATCGAATTACTACATGCTTAACCCTTAACAATCACATATAGTTTCGTAGTACAAACAATGCTAATTTCTTCCGTGCACTAGAAAGTCCTTGATACACTGAGGACAAAAATGAAAATAATAAAATCATAATTACATTTTTAATATCCTGAATACTTCCTTAAATCATGAAAATAAGGTTTGACATCGTCGTAATATTAATTTTCATTGTTGTAGCACTACATTGCCCCCTTTGGTAGTACAGTCACACTTGATTGACTGGACATCCAAGCAGGCTTATTTTCCTTGTCTGTTCTGTTTAAAGTTCTATGTGTTCTTTCACTTGGAAGCATGTGCTTTGTTTACTTTTAAGTCTCAGGGATTTTGAGTTACGTTCCCCCATTCGGGCAAAGGCCAATGGGAAAAACTCCGAAAAAAAACCACAGCGGAGCGAGCACATCTTCCATACCCTCTTTTTTAATTTTCAACATTTGAGTATTCACTTCGTATGACATTTAATAATGGTACAATCTCGTGATAATGCTGCTGGTGACGACGGCTGGCGACTTGGTGTACTGAAACACCGATGTCTCGCCCCATCAGGTAAGTCTGCGATGGATTGCGATGACGTGGCAGGGTGCGGCAAGGGATGACGGATGATGTCGCTGCAGTATGCTGCCCTCACCGACACGTGTGCTCAGCATCCCAGCATACAGTCACATGAAATTCAAACGGCAGTATCAGTTCCGTAAGTTAACATCTAAATTACATCATATTTCACGCACTCTTTCACTCAAAAAGAAGAATGTATTTTTTTTTTTTTTTTTTTTTTTTTGTGAGGCGTTTGACTGTTTGTGAGTTTCTTTATCATGATGCAAGTCCATTCGTCCTTCCGACGTAACTGATTATCTGCAATTAAAGGTTCATGTAATTACGTTCCAACATTGATACAGTTCTGCAACGGGTTTAATGATATAGTCAGTAGCAGTTCCCAGTACTGTTACGACTCACCACTGTTGCTGACTGATCGATAAAAACACTTGCTCTTGAGTTTTAGTTTGCCTGGAATGTTACGTCCATGCATGTGGTCCCAATAACACTCTGAATACTTGGCATTACTAAACACTCGTAGCACAAAATTTGAAAACGAAATCATGGTAACACAACGCACTCGTTGAACGTCCACTTTTGTGTTAAATTCCACTCTTTCGCCAGTGAAATAAAGTTCGAACGCGCAAAGGATAATGTTCACAGGAAGTCTTTGTTCATAGGTCATCTGTGACATGTTCACTCCACCACGTAGTCACTTGACCACAGTTATCAAGTCTGACAAGATAAAGTCCTTGTGCTACCCATAAGAATGTCTTTACACAGTCTAGTTACATAATGATAAATAACTAAATGATTGTACATATCAAATGACGTGCATAACTGTAGTCATTTACAATATAAAAGCAAATCCTAAGTCATATATTTTCTCAAAAAGGTGCTCCTGGACTTACGAAGAATTTTGCAGTGATCAACACAAGTCTGTATATATTTGCCTGTGTAATGATCTGTTCAGTCATGGACAACATCTTGTTCGATCTGGTTTATAGCTCATGCAAGTCCGAGCACTAACTTACGGTGGAAAATTTGTTAAACCTATATGTAACTCGCGTAAACTTTACATGTTGTAAGTGTATCCTGTACACAGTCTGGAAGAAAAAAAAAAAAGAACGTAACCTGCTCACCCTAGTGAGTTCAAAATAGTTAACAATCAACAAAATGAAACGTTTATTTTCTCAAGTCATTATATCCTACTGTTGTGTGAAATATGCAGCTCTGTTCACTGTTCGTAGTTTCACACGCATAAGTTCCTGAAAGTTTACTAAATCTCAACAGTTCTTTTTAATGTTTGATTAAGTGTGTTAGAGTGGAATCATCTTGAAGCAATTCTTCTTCTCCTTGCTGCAGCTCGGCGTCCTTTTCTCCGTCGAACAGCAGCTGAAATTTTCTTACAACTAATTGGTATTCTGAGAGTCTCTTCCTCCAAGCAGTACTGATGCTTCCAATGTTGTATGTTCCTATTCTCCCACACGCCACATCGCAGTGTGTCCATGAAATACACTAGTCCATTGATTAATAATTGTCACTTAGCCTACTCGCACAGTACTTGAGTCTTTGATGTTTGACTTCACCTCATTACGACACACGTAAGAGGTCATCTACTGTACTTAAGATAGATAGCTTTTCAAGTCTTTGTGATTGTATAGTCCTTTCTGTCTATTTGGGTTGGGATAGACCAAGAAATAACTATTTTTATGTGGTATATCTAAGATCACAAATGGTCCTGAATATAACGGAAACCACTTCTGTATTTTTCTCTTTAATAATGACGAACTTCGGATAATTCCTTACTAACACCATATCTCCCACGTTAAATTGTTGAATATTCTGTAGTCTCCGGTTGTGTGATTCTTGCCGTTTCTGTGCATTCTCGTATAGTGTGACCAATGCTTGTCTAACTTTGTCCTCCCAGTCTTCGGGTTCGGTATTTAGTTCTGGAAGTGGGTTGACCCAACTATTGTTCTCTTTTGTTTTTAATGTGAGTTCTGCTGGATTAAAACCTGTCGATAAATGGGGTATGTAGCTTACAATACTTTCAAACGGCTCTATGTATTCTACCCACTTAGTTTGTTTAGCTGAGCAGTACGTTCTCACAAAGCGATTAAACTCGCGGAACACACGTCCGTGGGATTACCTTGGGGGTGGAACTTCGAAATTAAACTTGGTTTTATATTATGTTTCTCTAAGAATTTCTTCCAGGTAACACTCGTAAAATTTGAGGCATTGTCAGAGAGTAATGTTTCTGGCGTTCCGAAATGAGTTACGTAATCATTTTCCAATCGGTTTATTATCGTTCTCTTGGCTGTTGTTTTTGTAGCAAATAGCTTTACAAACTTAGTAAAGTTATCTAGCACTGCTACGAGGTATTTGACTCCTCCTCTGTCAGTTGGCAGAGGTCGAACGATGTCAATACTTAAAAGTTGGCGTGAAGCAGTTGGAACAACTGACTGCATTAATGTCTGCGATGATAAAGCACACAGCTTTACACGCTGGCAAATTTCACATGCTCGCGTCATCCGTAGGATCTTTCTATACATGTTATTAAAATGACAATACATTCTTAGCTTCGCCAGCTACTTCCTTGAACCGAAATGACCCCAAACATTATGTGTATATATTATTAACTTTTGCTCACATTGCTGCGGAATACATACTAGCCAGTTTCGTGAATCCTCATGTCTTCTAAAGAATAATACATCCTGTTGTAACATGTAATATTTATGCAATTTCGAAGTAGGATCCGTCCTCAGTTGATCCTTGATCTCGTGCCAAATATTATCTACATCCTGTTTTTGTGCCATATTTTTACACATGTCTAGAAAATATTTACGATTAACATTGTCCGCCATTAGAAACACTTTAAATTCCGATGCTTGCTCTGTGAGTTCACTAAATTGATGTAAACCTTGGGGTAGCCTAGACAAAGCATCTGCCACAATATTATTACTTCCTTTGATGTAAATAATCTGGAAATCATACTCCTGCAACGCTAATGTCCATCTTGCCAAACGTGCATGGAGATGTTTACAGGTCAGCAGGAAACTCCAAGCCTGATGATCACACTATACCCGAACGTGTCTACCATAAACATACCACTGCCAATGCTTCAAGCTCTGTAGTGGAATATGCGCGTTCGCATTCCAATAATACACGACTTGCGAAAGATATAATTTTTATTTGCTCGTGTCCCTCTACTGTTTCTGTTTGAAATAAACACGCATCTAACCCAGTACATGAAGCATCTGAGGTTATGCAAAAATCCTTACTGAGATCTGGATGGTGTAAGATTTCAGCATTTAACAAGCAATGCTTGATCGTGTCGAAATCATGTGCACACTGGTCATTCCACACTCACGGCGCATTCTTTTTCAGAAGCCCCAATAGATGTTCGCTGTTAAGCCATTGATTAGGCACGAACTTTCGGAAAAAGGATACAAGACCCATATATGCCTTTAATTGTCTTTTGTTGGCCGGATATGGACAATTTTTGATAGCCTCGAGTTTCGTACTATCCGGGAAGATTCCTTCTGATGATACTATATGTCCCAGAAACTTTATCTCCGTCTTTCCAAACTTGGAATTCTTAAGGTTAACCGTAACACCAGCAAGTTCAAATTTGTGTAACACCAAGTTAATTAGTTTGATATGCTCGTCCCACGTTGGTGAAGCAATCAAAAAATCGTCCACATAGACAGTAACTTGCTCTAACAAATCCGGGCCTAGGACAGTGTCAAGCGCATTAATAAAGACTCCGGCACTGACATTCAATCCGAATGGCAATACTCTGAATTGATAGCTTCTTCCTCTATAAATAAATGCTGTATATTTCCTAGATCTTGGCGTTAAGACCACCTGCCAGTATGACGCGCGGAGGTCGAGGCTTGGTAGATACTTTATCTCATGGAACTTCTGTAATAGTTCTTCTAGATTCTCAGGCCGCGTCCTGACAGGCATAATGATTTGATTAATCCGGCGAGCGTCGAGAACCGACATTACGCTTCCATCGGATTTCACTACCGGTAAAACTGGGTTACTATATGGTGATAACGAGGTCTCAATAATTCCCCATTCCAGCATTCGTCTAATTTCTTTTGTTACTGCTTCCCTTTTCGCGCTGGGTATTGAGTACGTTTGATAACAGTAAATTTCATGGGGAAACACTTGCATGTCGTACACGTAACCTTTAATTAGTCCAGGTTTTTTAAAAAATATTTTACGATAATTAGTAAGTGTGTCTAATAATTGCTTTTGTTCCAGACTGTCAAGACCAGAGAATTGTTGTACTTTTTCTACTATTTCAGAGAGGTGGATATTCTCCTCGTCCTTCACATCTTCCACGACCGGGAATGTACTGCAATTGAAACTATCTTGAAGCCGCCATAAATGTGCGTGAATCGGTTCTATCTTTAAAATTTGACAATATTTGCCATGCAATTCTTTGGTCTTTACCAAGTCTAACCTGACTCTCGTGTCACCGAAACACATGCTGCATTCACCCTTTGCGAGATCGATAATAGTTTCCGTCTATCGCAAAATATCTAATCCGAGGAGACAGTTCACGGCTAAATTCTTTACAATAAGGAAAGTGCACTCCTTGGCTCCCATTCCAAAATTAATACAAATCCGTGTCTGTTCCCGAACTAGTTGGGCTTTCTGACTAATGGCTCCTGTAACTCGACAGTTAGTGACTGGAAAAACCGGAATCTTTGTAATCTTCTTTAAGTGAAGGAAGAACGATTCATTCAGCACAGAAACAGATGCTCCAATATCTAAAATCACCGTAGTTTGAATACCATAAATATCACAAACTATAGCTGCTTGTACAACTTCCCGTTCAAACAAATTACACTTCTTCCGAAAACCTTGACATAATTCCTCTCGTATATCGACTCCGTCATTATATCTTAACATCTGCATAGTTAAACTAAGTTGCTGAGCAACATCAACAGAATTATTCCTACACACTGCATCTTTTGCGTCGTTCGACCCGATCGCTGCTGATTCTATGCGACACACATTCTCATTGTTACTACAGCTGGTTGTCTGCACGCGTGGTTGCTCGTTATTACTAACATCATTCATGCAAGTGACCCCTAGACACCCTGCGACTGACACACGGGCGCAGAATGTCGTCGCATTTAGTTTGACTGACTGGTACTGGTTGATGGTTGCGGTTCACTTAGCTCAATGATCTTGATATTTTGATTCGGTGGTTGCCATGGCTGCGCATTCGTATGCTACTGCATATTATTTGACATATTTGTATTGTACGGGGATTGTACATGATTGTTGTTGTGATATTGCGGTGGCCTAGGCTGCTGCCATTGCAGTTGTGCATAATTCTGTGTTGACCAGTTCTGTGGTGGTTGCATGTTTTGCTGATTATTTGAAAAATTACCGTTATTGTAATTGGCGTTAGCTCTAAAATCTTGTTTCCGTTTTTTTGAAAAGTTTACGTTATTGTTTTGTCCACTATTGTTCTGTGGATGATAATTGTGATTCGGTGAATTACCGTACTGTCCATTTGTGTTCATATTGTGGCCCTGCCGTCCTGAATAATTCGGACCATTCCAATGATTTTGATTCCCATAGTAGGTGTTTCTATTACTATAGTTCTTGTGGTTTCGCCCGTTGCCATTACCATTACCATTATTCGACGAATTACTCCCATAATGGTGTCTGTCCTCTTCGATAACCAAATCTAATGAGTCCAGTACAGATAGAAAATGTTCCACGTTGTCTTCAGGAATGTGAAACAATTTCTCCTTTACATCAAGCGGTAATTTCTCCTTTAATATCTTTGAAACATCACACTCAGGAATTGGTGTGGATAAATATGTCACTTTTCGAAATATTTCCGCAAAGTACCGCCTCTTCTATTAAATGGCTCAGGACTATAAACTTCTTTTCTTAATCGTTCTTGTACCCCACGCGACCAATACTTGTTTAGAAAAGCTTGTTCAAATTCATCGAAGGAGCTGCATTGTTCAGCTTTCTGTGTCGCGAACAACGCTGGCTCACCTTGAATATGGGTAATGGCAAAGACAATTTTCCCCCTTTCGTTCCAACTTTTTGGCATTATTCCGCGGATCCCTTTGATAAACACAATTGGATGGGGTCCGTTCTTATCATTGGTAAACTTCTGAAACTGTGAATTCTTCACTAAAGCATGCTGAGTCACCAATGATTGTGTATGGTCTTGATAAACAGATGTTACTCCACGTGTTGGACTGAAATTATTGCCCGTCTGCCCCCTACTTTCAGTTAAAGGCGTTTGATAATGATCAGGGTGTGTTTCTGTGATACTAACACACTCCGGTGAACTGTTATGAGATGTTTGCATACGTATTTCATTAAGCACTTTCTGCACGTTTTGTAATTCAGTCTGGAGTCCATGAATCTTTGTGTTGTTTTCATGTATCAGTTGTGTTCCTGCTCGTTGTAACATCACAGGTAGTTCCTTCTGTATAACAGTACTAATTTGTTTGTCTTTGTCATTTAGCGATGTGTTGAATGTGTTCACAACGCGTCTTCTTGTTCTTTGCATTTTTGTTCTATTTCGTTTTGATTATAAACCGTAAGGTTTTCTATACGTGTACTTATCTTGCGTATTTCTGCTTCCAAAGAAGTGTGCGTTTGTTGTAATTTGTCCACATCTTGGGTTACTTGCTTTACATTCTGTGGTAAGTCATGGAATGTTTGTTGTTCTGTATAGCAGACAACTGGGCATCTATTTGCTGTCGCAGCTGGCGATCGTGTTCTTTTAACCCGTTTTCAAGCTTTTGATCTATCTCTTTTGAGAACTGTGAAAAGCTTAACTGCGTACGCTCGTCTAATTGACTGATGCGTTCGTCCAAGGTCCTAATCCGTTCATCTACTCTGCTAATACGTTTATCTAAATTATTATTAATCTCAGTTGCAAGCTGTTTAGCAGTTTCTTGTTCACGCTGTATCTACGATTGTTCCTGTATTTTAAACATTTGTTCCATTTTGATCATTAAGAGAGAAAATGGATCCATTACTGTTTGTGTTGGCTCTACCGGTGGTAAATCGACTGTAACTGGTGTTTCTTGTGGTTCTGCTTCAGTATGCACTTGAACTACCGTCTGTATTCTGCCTGAGTGTTCTGCAGCAGATGGATCACTGACTTTAATATTAGTGTCCTGTTCTATATCCTCTGTCTGATCTGAAAAAATATTATAAATTTCTACATCACTAGTCATTCCTTCCTCCTCTGAATGTTCTACAGTTACTTCCTGCTGTGTAGCTTTTCTTACACGTCGCACTGTTTTCACCATGTTTGCAAATGTTTGGGTGCAAGCCCAATCGGGAAAACGTCACACGCAACACATCAATTATTCCGTCACACAAAACATAAAATAATTACTACACTGCACCAGATTGGAATCAGTACTATAAATGTTCACTTTCGTTTGATTAAAATTCAGTTCCAATCTCGTTCAGTTAACCTCTAGTGACAAGACTAGGTAGTCCTGTCAATAGGTTGCCACTGAATTGCTATTTATTTATTTAATGGGATAATAATGATTATTAAAAGGTGGCAATTTTATTTAAGCACTGTTTTTTACTCTTTCGATTGTTGCGAGTCAGCGATAGTGCAATGCCGCTCGCTTTGGATAATACACAATTTATAAGAATTATTTGGTCCAGGAAACACTTTTGCGATTTAGACGGTATCACGGGAGTGCGAATGCGACCTCCCACTCCTTTATCCGCCATGATGAATCTCGAGCTGTGACGTCACCTGGCAGCTACTGCAGTTTGTTTACAACGGTGTCGCTCAGTGTTTCTATCGAAGGCGTGTATGTGAGTTCGTGTTACACGTTAGTTTGTGTGTAATTCTTGTCCTGCCGATTGTTTAGTTGGAAAGGAATTGTTCCGTGAGTCTTGTAGCTTCGTTCTTGGAATTATGTCTACAAATACGTCGTATTGTGCAGTTGCTGAATGTAGTAATAGTGGACGTAAGACTGAAGGCGAAATTTATCATCGTTTTCCAAAAAATGTTTAACTACAGCGTAAGTGGATTGCTCGTTGTAAACGAGAGGAGAAAATTAATGTTAATAATGCAAGAGTTTGTATTGAACATTTTTGTGAAAGCGATTACAAACGAGACTAGAAGAATGAATTGTTAGGTCTACCTACACGGAAACTGCCACAGGATAATGCTGTTCCGTCTCTAAAACTACTAAGCTGGCACGGAAATGCATTCGAAGTTCCAGGTCCCAGCACCGCGAATGTTACCGGTAGTGTTCCAACAGAGAGAGAACTTCACTGTGACACTAGAACAGTCAAAAAAAGAGCTCTCTCAACGTTGAAATCTTTATCTCCCAAGAAAAGTAAAGTGGACAAATCCAGCAACACAGACGTTTTTACTGATCCTCTAATTTCACTTAAAGACCAGGAAATTCAAGCACTGAAGAAAGAATTGGTTACTTTGAAGATTAAAAATGTTCGACCGGAACGAAGAATTAAGTCTATGAAAGAAGTTATAAAGCAAGCTACATCTATAAAACGTAATGTGTCTCACACTAAGAAGCACAAATGTGTATGCTCGGGTGTGAGAAGTACACTTTCTCAGTGTTTCACACCAGGACAAATTCGTTGTCTGTTAAAGAAGAGGAAGCAAGTGAAGTGGTGCTCAGAGGACATTGCAAATGCTCTCACATTGAGAGCTTTGTCTCCTAAAGCATATGCCTACCTGAGGAGGAAGAATTATCCTTTTCCCTGCACGTCAACACTCCAGACATGGACGAAACAGTTCAAGTGCCAACTAGGTATTTTGAAACTAGTTTTGGAGTTAATTAAAGGTAGGTGAGAAATGTTCACATCATTAGAGGCGATTGGTGTCCTAAGCTTCGACGAGATGAGCATTGACGGTCGTGTGACTTATGATTCATCCGACGATGTAGTACTTGGACCACACAACAATGTCCAAGTCGTCATGGTTCGCAGCTTGTTTTCAAAATGGAAGCAGCCAGTGTATTATGACTTTGATGTTGCAATGTCTAGTGATTTGTTGCAGAATGTCATAAAAGAAGTTGAAACAGCAGGAATCCGTATCGTAGCTGTTACGTGTGACATGGGACCAAAAAATATGAATGTGTGGGAGCAACTTGGTGTGTCTACATCCAAGACATTCTTTTCAAACCCTGTCGATCATAAAAGAAAAGTCTGGGTTATTTTTGATGTTCCACATTTGCTTAAGTTATTAAGAAATCATTTTTCTGATGACGGAATCACTTTGCCTGATGGTACTGTGATTAGAAAAATGGTTATAGAAGATCTTCTTCGACATCAGAACGGCGATCTTTCGATCAATCACCACATATCGGAGGTCCATCTTAACGTTAGTGGACGTGATCGTCAGAATTCCGAAGGGCTGCACAGATATTTTCACGTCGCACTGCCCAAGCTGTGAGATATGTTCTGCATATAGATCGCGAAGGAAGCTTCATTGAGCTCGTGAACGATGTTTTCGATGCGCTGAATTCGAGATACCCTCAAGATGAGAAAGCTCCCCTTAGAAGTGGTTACGGGTTTAATATCAGAAGTCAGGAAAACTCTCTAAAAAGATTTCTTGAAATGTGTTCTAACATGCGAGTAGGAAAAAGAAAGTCTTCTCCCGTTTCAGAAGGGATTCATTATATCAATAAATTCACTTTTTGGACTTTACAATGATATGAAAAATTCCGGAGCTACTTATATATTGACAGCCAGACTTAATCAAGATTGTCTGGAAAACTTCTTTTCCAGAATCCGTAGCCTTGGTGTCTTCTACAACAATCCCACTCCTTTCGAGGTGAAAAACAGAATTCGTTTATTGATACTGACTGGAAGTGCAAGTGAAATACCTTTGTCTTCTGATGCTTCGACTTCGGAGGACAGAAATGAGAATTCTGCTTCTGAAAACTATCCGACACCAGCTGATGAAACTGAGGAAGATTTTGCACGTTTTCTCTCGAATGAATTATGTATAAGAGTAACTGATAAATCATTTGACGTCACTACAGATGACGAAATCTTCCTCTTAGATTTCGAGCTCAGTGATTCAGTGTGCACCAGTGAAGACGTGAATAATCATGCTTTAAAATATCTAGCAGGATATTTAGCATTCAAGTGCAAAAACGTTGACAGTTCTTTGGGAAATACAGCAGGGCAGTGTGTCGTTGATACAGAATTAAGTCTGAAGCAAGACTGCATTACTATTATTTCAAAAGGGGGCCTCATTTCTCCCTCTACTGACTGGTTTGCTAAAATACGTGAGTTAGAAATTATATTTGCTGCTTTTCATGGATCAAATATTTCTCATTGTAATAGAGTGAAGGCAACCTTAGCAGATCATATAAGTGTAGCAGATCATATAAGTGCGAAATTTCCCTAACTTAATAGCAAAATAGTTCAGTTATGTGTCAGAACAAGAACTTTTATACGGATTAGACATTTAAACAAAAGAGCCAAAATTGATGCAATGAAACGGAATTCGGCAAGAAAGAATCGGCTCTGGTCAGCGTCGTCTTCAGCATCTTCGACGTAGCTTCTGCATCAGCTTTGTAAGGTAAACTCGAAGATTACTATCTTTTTATTTACAAAAACATGTGTGAAATAGACAGTACCCAATTGTAAAACATTTACCGTAGTCAGATGCCTAAAAGACGAGCATGAACGAGCATGAATGCGGATGCGAACATCAGCCACTAGTTTTGCGTGGCGATATACCAGCATTGCTACTAATATTTAACGCATTTCTTTCGGAAACCTTGTATATAATATTAACATGAAGTGTGTTCAACACTGTGAGCGCGATACTTTAAGTTATATGAGAAAAGAAGAGACGTGAAAACAGTTATTTTGCTATCTCTCATATTCTACAAACGGAGACTGCTGCTGTCTGGCTGCCGGGTGACGTAATAAGTCGCTGACCAATGAGAGCGCACTAAGCCAATCTGGCATACCTTTTTTATTCCATGTTCCTTGGACGGTATTCGCGTAACTGTACTGATTAAAAGTTATCGTTTCCGAAAGACGCAGGTTCGATTAAAGCTGTGTGCACTTTTGCACGTATAATGAAAATATTCATAACACGTCGCGTAACAAAAAGAAACATGCGAATCACAACCGTGATCAAACGAAGAAAATATATGATAACATAAATGTTCTTCGCTGTTATTCAGGACAGGCTCAAATTAGACCTTGCAATTTTTAGTTATAGGAAATCACAAGACGTTACACTTTAAAGTTATAAGATATTTGTTTTGAATAACTTGTATTTACCTTCTCTCTCTCTCTCCTTTTTACAGCCTTTATACCTTCACATCGATTAAGGAACTTTTCCTTCTCTACCGACCAGTACGAGAACAAAATTCAGACTCAACAAAATGCTTAACCCTCAACAATCATATATAGTTTCGTAGTACAAACGATGCTAATTTATTCCGTGCACTAGAAACACTGAGCACAAAAATGAAAATTATAATTACATTTTTAATATCATGAATACTTCTTTAAATCATGAAAATAAGGTTTGACATCGTCGTAATATTAATTTTCATCGTTGTAGCACTACAGGTTCCATTTTGTAGCGCCTAGAACCGCTCGGCTACTCCGACCGGCCGTTACATAAGCAGTCTGATACATTTTTATTTTGCTGCAGCACATCGAATCAGTGTATGACTTCCAGTTTCTACACCGCCATACAATTTATGTTTGTTTCATGATTTTGAGGTCTGTCTCAGGTGCTAAAATGACACTGATAACGTTCGATCCAATGTTTTTCACAGGAAACTGGATATTGCACATTGTAAGGTAAGCAGCTCACACATTATGGTTGAAATAAAATACAGAGGTGGTGTTTCCTATTGACGAAATGTGGAAGGCATCGCAACATACGGAAACTGGAAGAATTTGCAACCTTGTGGAGCGTTACATAACAGCTCCAACTTCTACATTTAATCTTACCTTCCAGAGTGTCATCGTAGCAGATGTCTCGCTGTACTGTTTTTGAAGGATCTCAGAGCACTGACTCCCTGTAATGGTGATGAATTTTGCGCTCGGATATACAATCACTGTTTAGGTTTCCTAGTTGATCGTCGTCCAGACCTACAAAAGTTTGGACACTATATGTTCCATTTTTATGGCTTACATTGCATAAACACATGTGTAACAAAGGGGTATTCTGCAGGAATTAAACCCACAGAGCATGGATACTATGCACCATGTGTTTTCAGTACCACTGGTGGATGAATGAATCAATTTTCATACACCGAGATGAGCATGTAAGTGCTCCCATTTCTCCACACTTTTGTCGTATTTTTCACTATTTTACGTATCTTACATTAATTTTCGTAATTTTATCAGATTTTCCATAATTTCAATGCATTTCATACGATTCCTCGATTTCTGACACCTGCAACTCGTCGCCGTACAGGAAATGTATGTTAAACACTTCACTTACATTAACCTTGCAAGTTTTCTGTCCTACTGACCATGGTGAGAATCTTTAAGATGATAAAACTGCTACTTTCTACACCAAAGGAAAAAGAAACGTGTTCCTTGAGATAAATGCTCTATACAGCTTTCCAGAGGTGTATAGAGCCCCCTGTCCACATTAGATTATGGTTCAGAAATGGTGTTATGCTCAAGTCAGTTCTATAAGAAGACCGCAGGTAGGAGCTGAGGAAGTAAACACGACGTGAGACCATGCCTCGCTAGCGGGCCCCTGGCGTACAACCACTCCGTAACACTGCCGACAGCAGACTGCATCCCTGCACTGAGGTAACGGGAGAGTTCTAGCACAGCGCATGGTTTGCGCTACCTATTGCTGGCCACAGTGCTCACAGTTACAGAGTTGCCAGAGCCTCGTTTTTTAAACTGCATTCCTATTAAACCTGCTGGTGGAACTTGGTTTTCCTAGGCACACTTTTGTCTTGAACTGGGATAAGGAATCCCATGCCGACCGCCAAGTGCAGCGTTTTTTCGTTACCCTGCCTTGTAATGTGACGTCAACATGACAAAATAAATTTGTTGCTGAAAGCCACATGATCAGTGTACGTAGGGAACAAACGATCATATCATATGAGAAATAATTAGGAATTTCAATTTCAGAACAGTTGCTCAACGATAGCAGAGTGTTTGAGAATCAGTAGTGTTAGCTCCTCTTAGTATGCATTTGCGTCGTTTGATGATAGAACGTCACCTCTGCAGCAGATCATGGGATGCAGCTGTATTCCTCTTGTCAGCTCAGCTAATGTAACAATTACAGTCCAGCATGTGTCAGCAGCTGCCTTTGACACCTCACACTGCCAGTAAGTGACCTAAGCCCCCGTCTGTTCCTCCTTGTATCTGCTTCACGTATACCTGCAGAAAGCGACAACACTTCGCTTCATCTACACTAAATTTTTCTAGAATCTTCATTTGGAAATGATGCTCTAAGCCCCCCCCCCCCCCCCCTTTCTAACTCTGACTTTTGCTGTTGCATATGGATTAAGAAGAAACGGGAACTGACTGTTATTGGCAACTTAATTTGGTAAATGAAAGTTTCATTAACGTAGTGAGAAATGAAAGGGCTGCTCTACCAATCTACAGAATGAAAGTTCTGTTCAAAATAACAATTTGATTTATTATGTCTAAACTCAAAATAATAAAGAAAACGCATGAAAAATTTACGTCAAATTGGATACTCAAATAAATTCTGTGAAGGTGAAGTTGTCCATAAACTAGCTTGTGACATTTATGACCAAGAGGTATGTGGAGCCAATTCATTGCAACTCAAATCTTGAGAGAAACACCCAGCCAACCCAACATTAATTGCTGCTACAGTAGTGAGAACTCAGACAAAACACCCAAGACAGAACCTCGATAGAAAAGTCGGGAACAGGCGCGCTCTGCTGAGCCCTGATTATCACATAGCAAAATTCCGTAATCTGCCGCTGCTGCGGACATACATTACCAAGCTGTCTTCTTAACTGCAAGGACACGATCTGGCGTGCCGGAGGCGATGGCTGGTTGCTTCGACGTTCCATCGTGGTGACGATAATATTGCGAGTATAGCCCGAAACTAATTACCCTTGTCTGGTTGTTCCAGACTGAAGACTTCGTAGCAACACAAATGCGCCTCTGAGGGAGACGAAGAAGGCTCGCTACACAATCACTGACGGTTAATGATTGATTTTAACAAGCGAAGTCATACAGTAACCCCGATACAGTCAACATTAGCCGAAACTGCTCAAGACAGACAACATAGGTCGCTTGTATGCAGAACGCTCAATTGCCAACTGCACTCGGAAAGTTACGTGGGAGTCGAAACTTCAGAAACTTCGTCAAATTAAATGAAAATATATTAGACAGCCAACAGAAGGTAGGTTGTCCAGAGCAGCGAGAGCTCAGTCTTGTAACCTACTCCGAGCGAAAGGCGAGACTCGACTCTACCAAGAGCACCCCTACAAGCCAAACACAGAACATTACCACCCCCACGACAGTGGCCGTGGTTAAACGTGCCAATCATCAACTCGAAAACCGGCGGAAAATTCCACTCTATTGTTAAAGCACTACTATTCCACCAATGAAGATACTTGGCGCCAATTTCTGCGCCGATTTTGCTACGTCAAGGAGCTATCCCCTGAGCAAGCCAATCACAGTTATGATTTTTCAGAAAACGCGGGAATTTGCCCGCTAAGACTGCCTGGAAACACAAGTCATTCCCACGCCTCACTCGTAGCCCTTCAGAAGGTGTTTTCACTAAGTTTCTGCGAAGTAACAGAATCTCTAACCACAGCCGCTCCTTCAGGCCCCTGTGGGCGTGTAGCCCCTGCCTTAGATTAGATTAGTACTTGCTCTATAGATCATGAATACGACACTTCGTAATGATGTGGAACGTGTCAGGTTAATAAAAGGTGTCTACACAAAAAATTACATTACACATTACACAAAAATGACACTTAATACTTTTTTTTTTTTGTAGCACTTGGGAAAATAGCCACTTACTCTATCCAAAAATTCATCTAATGAATAGAAGCAGTTGCCATTCAGAAATTCTTTTAATCCTCTTAAGTGCTATATGGCTATCTATCAGACGTTTGATGCTGTTAGGTAAGTGACCAAAGACTTTTGTGGCAGCATAATTTACCCCTTCTGAGCCAAAGTTAGATTTAACCTTGAATAGTGAAGATCATCCTTCGTCCTAGTGTTGAAGCCATGTACACTGCTATTACTTTTGATTTCGTTCGGATTGTTAATAACAACTTTCATAAGTGAATATATATATATATATATATATATATATATATATATATTTTTTTTTTTTTTTTTTGTGAGGCTACAGTGAGGATCCCTAGCTCTCTCTTTATATACGTGTCTGCAGGATGATATTGGATGAGCTCCAGCAATTATTCTGATTAAACACTTTTGTGCAATGAACACTCTTTTACTCAATGATGAGTTAACCCAGAATATGATGCCATACGAAAGAAGTGAATGACAATAGGCGTTGTAAGCAAATGTACTGAAATGTATATCGGCAAAATTTGCAATGACCCTAATAGCGTAAGTAGCTGAACTTGTAAGTAGGCTGTTTATGTTTTCTTTATGTAAGTAGGCTGTTTAGGTTCTTATATTGGTAACACCGCCGCCACGTAGCTCTCTCTGTATGAAAATCACTGGCTGTGCTGTGTGCAGTCTGTGGCTAGTTTGCATTGTTGTCTGCCATTGTAGAGCGGCAGCTGGATGTGAACAGCGCGTAGCGTTGCGCAGTTAGAGGGGAGCCGCCAGCAGTGGTGGATGTGAGGAGAGCGATGGCGGAGTTTTGAAATTACATATATTATGACTTTTGATGATATTAAGGTAAATACAGTGTTTGTTCTCTATTAGAATCTTTCATTTGCTAACTATCCCTATCAGTAGTTAGTGCCTTCAGTAGTTTGAATCTTTTATTTAGCTGGCAGTAGTGGCGCTCGCTGTATTGCAGTAGTTCGAGTAATGAAGATTTTTGTGAGGTAAGTGATTTCTGAAAGGTGTAGTTTAATGTTACTCAGGGCCATTCTTTTGCAGGGATCTTTGATAGTCAGATTGCGTTGCGCTAAAAATATTGTATGTCAGTTTAAGCACAGTCGTGTATAAATTGTTATAAGGGGACGTTTCATAAGTACGTCTTGTGGCTGCCAGCGGTGTGAGTCATTGCCTATTGTCTCTTTGTTGGCGCGCGTCGTTATTGGGATTTGGAGACCTAACTTCTACAAATTCACGTTGTCCAGAGGGCCCAGCTCTGTTAGAAACCCGCCAGTTCTGATGAAATTCACGTCTGTCGTTTTGTCGGTAGTTTACATAGTTTCTTTCTTGTCTGTCACGTGGTGGAGAATTTCTCCCTGAGTCGTAACTGCGTGCTGGACCGTTGCGTCTAAAGTTATTCTGTCTCCCTTGATAATAATTATTTTGGTTCCCATATTGTCTGTTTCTCTGATTGTCTCTGTGATAGTCATTACCGCGGAAAGGTGATCTTTCCCTGTAACTATTACTCTGCCAGTGGTTGTCATATAGGTGGTGTCTGTTTTGGTCACGATTTACGTAGTAAGAATAGGTTTCTCGTGGCCATTTATTGTTTCTGTCGTCACGGAATTGTGACGGATGTGACCTGTAGTGATTGTTTTCCTGTTTTCGCATCCCACGACTGTCAGTGTCAATTTCTAATTCTTGTAAGAGTCCCTGAAAAGCTTCAATGTCGTCTTTGCAACGTCCTGCCAAAATAATATGCCGTAAATGTTCAGGTAATTTGATTAAACAAATGCGGATGAGTTCTGAGGGACTGTATGGGTTTGACAGGTACTGATTCTTGTGCAACATGTCTTCAAAATATTTGACAAGACCGGAAAATTCAGATTGTTCAAAGTGTTTCATCATCATGATGCTATGTTTTACTCAGTTTTGTGTAGCTTGTGACCAATATGCTGAGAGGAACGCATGGTAAAATTCTCCTTCACTGTGACAATCGTGAATGACCGATCGCATTCTTACAGCTGGTTCATTCTCCAAGTAGCCACACATAAATTCTAATCTGTGTTCTAATGACCAGTTGGGAGTAAAACAATGAGAGAATTGCTGGAGCCACTCTTGTGGATGAATGTCGTTGGCAGAATTCTTAAATGTTTTGAATTTACGTGTAGTAATGAACAGCTTATAGTCAAAGTCATCGTGTCGGCGAGTAGCATATCGGTCATTGTTACATCGTGTCGGCGGTTCCATCTTAACATTCGGTCCACCTTGCCAATTCCTTTCATAATTACCGAAATGCCCTGTGTTATTATTTTGTGGCTTTTCCGTATTTCTAAGTTCCTCTTCCCGTGTTGGAGCGCGAGTGTCCTCTGAAATATGTAATTCTTGTATCACCTGCGTCAACTGATCTTGTACTTCCCGGATTTCTCTTTTGTACTGTGTATTGACTTGATTTTGAGTTTGTTTGAATTTTCTTATTTGTTCATACTCTTCTGCGTCAGTAAAGGCTACGGGTCTTGTGTCATTCAGATCATCATCTACCTTTGTAGATAAGCTAGTGACCTGATCCGAAAGTTCGGCTACTTTCTCCGATAGTGAACACATTTCCTCAGTGTGTGTTTCTGAACCAAGTTTCAGAGTGTCCATTTGTGTTGAAATCGAATCTACTGTGTCCTTTAAGTTTTTTTGAGTTTTTGAAAGTTGCGTAACCAAATCGGTAGATGCAACTGAGTCAATTTTAGCTTGCAAGGTCTCATGATTTTCATGAACAATAGTTTGCAGTTCTTTTATGGCTGCTTCGTGATTCTGTAATGCATTTTCATGCCGAGAAAAAATAGGATGAAAATGCTCACAAATTTGTGTTTTTACGTCGTTACAGACTTTTTGACATTTCGATTCAATGTTATGTAACTCAGTAGTTAAATCTTCACGTGTTTGTTCAAGTGTGGTGTCTAACGTTTTAAGATTTTGTTCCACTGTGTCTAACTTTTGAAGATTTTGTCCCATTGAGTCTAACTGTTGCTGTGTTTGTCTCTGATTTTGTTCCATTTGTTGCATTAGTTTAATAACAATGCATTAGTGTCTGGAATCTGTTCCTCTACGCTTTTCGGCAGTGCATTTGCACCGGCAACATTCACATTTTGACAAGCTGAAAATGTGTCTTGACTCATTGGAGAAAACGGTGAGGACCCAAAACCGAAGTCTACAGTATTTGCAGTATTGTGTTCTGTCATTTCGGATTCCTGAGACGAGCTGTTGCCGACCTATTGACCGATAATGCTTCCCTGTTCACTAATTGTTTCACTGCCTACGCCATTGTTTGCCGCCCGCTCCATTTCCCTATGCACAGTTACCAAATTACTACTTCGAATGTCTGTTAATTCACTACACAGTGGTGCTGATAAGCTACGCTCGTCGTCACTATTATTTTTCAGTTTGCTTTGGAGCCTAGTGTTACGTTTTTCACACGCCATTATTGTCGCAATATTTCACACGATAACACAGAAAAGCACAATTTGAAGTGCAAAAATAAGAGAACACATTAACATAGCACTGAACATAATATCTAGTTAATTGCAAGCGTAGCTGCGAAATACTTGGTGCAAATTTACATGCATGCCACAACTGCTTTACAGTACAACAATGAAAAACCACAACTACCAAGGAAATTCTCTCTATAATTACGCGCTAGCAATAAACAAAAGCTACACTAAATACACAAACTACAAGAAAAAAATCATAAGATTCCAGTGAGGTATCCTAGGCTAAGGGTCGACATATGAAACGTCCCCTTATAACAATTTATACACGACTGTGCTTAAACTGACATACAATATTTTTAGCGCAACGCAGTCTGACTATCAAAGATCCCTGCAAAAGAATGGCCCTGAGTAACATTAAACTACACCTTTCAGAAATCACTTACCTCACAAAAATCTTCATTACTCGAACTACTGCAATACAGCGAGCGCCACTACTGCCAGCTAAATAAAAGATTCAAGCTACTGAAGGCACTAACTACTGATAGGGATAGTTAGCAAATGAAAGATTCTAATAGAGAACAAACACTGTATTTACCTTAATATCATCAAAAGTCATAATATATGTAATTTCAAAACTCCGCCATCTCTCTCCTCACATCCACCACTGCTGGCGGCTCCCCTCTAACTGCGCAACGCTACGCGCTGTTCACATCCAGCTGCCGCTCTACAATGGCAGACAACAATGCAAACTAGCCACAGACTGCACACAGCACAGCCAGTGATTTTCATACAGAGAGCGCTACGTGGCGACGGCGTTACCAATATAAGAACCTAAACAGCCTACTTACATAAAGAAAACATAAACAGCCTACTTACAACCTCAAACGTTTTAGCAGATCTTCAGAGTGATTTTTTTTCAGTTCAAATCCTCATCAATGCATACACCTAGAAATTTTGAATATTCTATCTTAGCAACTGATTTTTTGATCGAAGTCTATATTTATTAATGGTGTCATTCCATTTACTGTGTGCACTGTATGTACTGTGTTTTAATGACAGCCCGTTTGAAGAGAACCACTTAATGATTTTCTGAAAAATATCGTTTACAATTTCACCCGTTAATTCTTGTCTGTTGGGTGTGATAGCTATACTTGTATCATCGGCAAAAAGTACCAGCTTTGCATCTTCGTGAATATATAATGGCAAATAAGAGCAGCAGAGGAACCAAGACCGAACGTTGCGGCACCCCATTCTTGATTGGTCCCCAGTTTGAGAAATCACCAGTTTTTTTGCATATTATGTGAACTGCTTATTTCAACTTTCTGCACTCTTCCAGTTAGGTATGATTTAAATCATTTGACAGTGTCGGCGTGTGGACTGCATCTACTCGACTTCCTCACAGCCGTCGGCATATTCCTTTCATTCCCAGCAGAACACTCCTGTTTTTCGGGACCACACAGGCGACGAGAGACGCAGCGTGAGAAGAAATAGTAACTCGTCACCGCATGCAATCAGAGGGGAAAATATTCAGTTCTTCTGGGTTCCCAATACTAGCCTTGTCATGACCATACTCGGCTACACTTCCCCAAATCGAATAACTCAGAGTAAGATATAAATATGAGAGGGGGCAAGTCACTATGTGCATCGTAAAGGCATGACACCACTCAATATATATATATATATATATATATATATATATATATATATATATATATATATGAATCTGTCGATATTGCTATTCTGGTTTTAATTTCTGTACTTCTCTTCCAGTCGGTTTGTATCCTGCTACCGAGATGTTTAAAGCTTCGCTCATGTTCTGATACATCTGCTATCGGCATTAACTTTACCCTTTCATTTCCTACTAGAATCTTTACAACTGTTTTTTTGTATCAATTTTCATATCTTCAATCTTTCCTTCAGCTTCAGTGGAATCTACAATACCTTGCAATTGCTTTTGATGTGTTTCCAGAGGGCCATTTCATCTGCAAACCTCAATTACCAAAGTCTTCTTCCTCCATCTTTTATGCCTTTCTCATCTACTGCAGTGTGGTCAACAATATTATCCAAGTATAGATTGAGAACACTAGGGGGCTGTCAGCAGCCTTTTCTTGCTACTTTTCCTAGATGTATCCACTTGTTACTTTCTCCTATCACTTTCATTGACTTTTTTTATTTCAATATATTGAATCTATAAATCGACTCGTGTGCAGTCCACTATATTTCCCCTCATTATAGCCAAAAGTTTACGCGAACCTACACAATGTGATTCTTTTTTTCCAGGTCTATAAAACCACATATACACACACACACACACACACACACACACACACACACACACACACACATATATGTATATATAAGTTTTTTTTAGTTTTTAAAAACTAATATATATATATATATATATATATATATATATATATATATATATATATATATATATATATATATATATATTAGATTTTAAAAACTAAAAAAAACTTTCAAAAAATAAATCTCTTGACCTCTCATTAAAATCTTTCTAAAGGGAAGATTGCATACACATTTCTTTCGACAGGCATTTCTGTCATCTTCAGGCTGTAAAAAATCTTTTTGTTATGATATGTCTTCATTTTAAGTTGGCTCTCACGCCAAGTTGTCATGGGGATAAAAACAACATATTACAAAAGGTTTCTTATGGCTAAAATATTTAAAAATCTTTGAAAAAGGCCATGTCCACATACGAGGGTGAGTCAAATGAAAACCTTAAATTTGTAATAACAAATCGAAATTTAGAACCGTTATCCTGAAAGTTGGTAAGCGTGCTACAAATAGCGTGCAGTATGGCCTGTAGGTGGCAGCACAGTGCAGATGCACACACACCGTCGCAGTATCAGTATAAAGATGGCCGCTCCACTTGTGACTTGCACCAGGGAAGAACAGCGTTCTGTTATTCGATTTATGCGTAGTAACGGTGTGAAACCTTTTTAAATTCATCGACGAATGAAGGCTCAGCACGGTGATGCATGTTTGTCACAGCAGAAAGTCTACGAATGGAGTAGGAAGTTCGCAAATGCTGTGAATTCAGTGGAAGATGCTCCTTGTTCAGGTCAGGCACAACGAGTTGTGACTCAACAGAACATTGCAGCAGTTGAATCCATAGCGAAGGAAAACTGCCGAGTGACACTGAATGACGCAATGGGAGGAAAGAAGTTCTTTTATGATGAAGATGTACGGCATGTGGTGCATGAGTGGTTGCGCGGACTACCAAATGAATTCTTTTATAAAGGAATTTATGCACTTTGTAAGCACTGGAGGACTTGCATTGAGCGTGGGGGAGGTTATGTTGAAAAGTGATACAGCTTTGTACCACTTATGCACAATAAATAATATTTTTTAAAAATATTAAAAGTTTTCATTTGACTCACCCTCGTATATACCGCTCACAAAAACACAGTACGCAGCAGCACATCTGTTTACATAAGCTGGACTTATTTGATAAGTTATGTCAATCTCCATACCTATCTTGTAATAAAGTGAACTAATATTTAGCATGTTCCAGATTCCACTCGTTCTCCTCCGGGGCCAAGTAAAAGACCTAGCGTTTTGATGAGGACTATTTTCGTCTGGTACAACAGTGACTGCTCGTATTTTCACTTTTCCGTTGTCTCTCTCTGTCTATATGACCATAGCAACTGGCTAACATTTAAGTATTTGTCACGGTGTCAATTAAGGGTGACTATGCTCAGAAGTTGATTATTGTGACTTAAGAGAAATATGTGTGTTCGTAACTCCACGAGGAGTCCACACGTACTTCGTATCAGCTCCGTTTCCTTACCGCACAACATAATTAATTTGTTTGGCTTAGCAATGTAAAAGTCACGTTGGAGTGTTGTATCTCTGACAGTTAGTCCTGCTGTTCTGCATCTCTCGAAACCATTAACGATCATGTATTATTATCATTCAGGAAATTACTCGCGTGCTGAAAATGTATGTGCTTAACAATGCAACGAGTGGAGTATTGTTGCATATGGAAGCAGCGAGTACCGTACTTGTCAATCGCACATGCACGAAATCTGTGCATTTATGAGAAGAGAGTTAAATTTATTCACATTTTTACCCTTTCGCTGTCAAAGGAAAAAGCAGCAGTATATCAGAAAGCCCAGACAGAGCTACAAAATAAGGAAAACCGTTGCGGAGTATATGAAAGTGGCCGCAGATCAGAAACTTTGATTTCCGTAACTCGCAAAGAAGTATTCAGCTCTGCGTTTGCAGACAGTGCCGGAGAGAAGTCACCTGCTGGAGATGCGGAGCTCGTCGTTCGGCGTTCTCTGCAGTGGGAGTGACGTCCTTGTTAAGACGCCCAACACGCAGGGTGAGGTCTCTCTCATACGTAGTCTGGTGTAACATCCCAGGTTAAATTTTAGACACTAACGCACATTTTAAAGCCCTTCAAATGAATATTATCGTATTAGAGCAGCGAATATAAAAAATAACATACAGCATAGATTTTAAAATAAGTTTCGGTGAGTTCTAGTTACCTGTATCACTACATACTAAAGATGCCCTTCTCACGTATTACTCTGTAGGCAATACTAAAGTAGAGAGAGTAAAACAAGAGAAAAATGACTGACCTTTACCTTCTCTGCATGTGGCACAAAATTAGAAGACAACAGCAAACACACAGATATGAATTTACAAAAAAAACAATTGCAATTTATCGCATTGTACTTTTGAAGCAAAAGCGGTCATAACTAGTTGATCCGATATCCGCATTCAGTAACAGTGTGTCCAAAATTCATAGCACTCAACTGGTATTCGTGTATATGTAGTTACGTTCGTTTCATATTTAATTTGTACGAAATATTGCAACAGGAAAGCGTCCTATAATTAAATACCAAAACAGATTTGTGACCAAGGAAAAACATTTTAGCGTTCATGGATTAAGTTGGGACATATGATCAACATCCAGTGTATTCTTACTTTCTACTGCGAACTGAAGAGTGCTGTTCGCTGCCTGGCCACAGTTTCAGTCTTTTTTCCGATAGGTATTGTTGAGAACCAAGGGTCTGCTTTCTCATCCCTCCCACTCGTTCTCTGTATGGGCACAATGTCAGTACATATGTGAACATTCCCTTCTTGGACGACGCTCAATGGTTGTTACGTGCTTCTGGCCACACTAACTAGAAAGAATCTTTAAAACTGGACTCTGAAAATTCGATGCAAGAATTACCGTAACAGCTCCTCGTGTTAAGTAAATAACTATGTAATTGTTTTATTTTGAAGCTTTTGCAAAATAAATAAATAAATAAATAAATCCTTTCACTTACATTTCACGTAGCAAAAGAATGAGAATATCATGTTAAACTGTCTTGAACGAAAATATGACGGCCTGTTGTCACCAGTAGTGTGTCTAAACCTTAGAGTAATTCAGTTGAGGAACGCACTTTTGCTGCTTGCTTCTTACTTGTCCTGTGAGGAGGGGGCATGTGGAAACCTGTGTCCGATCTGATGACAAGTTATTTTAAATAAACTAATCCCTGAAATGATTAAAATAATAATTATATCACTATCAAACGTAATGAATATTAATTTTATTAAATTAAGACACCCAATATCAATAATGCTTTTCATTACCCTACAAACTTTTTTAGTTGGATTAATAACAGGAACAATAATGGAAAGATATTGATTATCATATATTTTATTTTTAACGTTTCTTGGTGGTGTATTAGTTTTGTTTATTTATATTACAAGAATTGTGCAGTCACAAGTGTCTTGGACGACTTTACGTGATCGTTTCCTCCAAAACTATCCGACAACTGATGTAAACCAGAGTTAAAACATCCAATAACATCAGAATAATTAATACCCACTGATAAATGAGATGTGTATCAATAACAGCGATTTCCAATACTTAATTAATATAGATTGGATTTTGTACTGAATCGCATGAGACACAATGAACTGCGCTGCAAGCACACAGGTGTGCAGCAGGTCTTCCTTAGCTGGACAGTGGAGGCCGCGACGCAGGAGAATCCGCAGAACCCTTCGGCAATGGTTGAGGTCAATAGCACTTGGTCAATTGGACTTTGCTTTGAGGATCTTTCCCTAGGCGCTGCTCGCCAGAAAATCACAATGCAAACATGCTCTTCCGTAGCGCAGGACGAACAACAAAGGCTGCGTTAACAACCTGAACGTGGAACGAGGACAAATGCCGTTTATGTCGAGGCCTGTGTTCAGAACATAGAATGCAGTGCCTTCGAAATGGAACACCTGCAACAGATGACATCAGAAAGTGAGTTAGGCCACCTCTGAAACAGTGGGACAGTGTCAGACTCAGGCACTACCAAATCCATATAATTAACAAAGTAGAAGAAAACCGAGAGTGGCTAACATTAATAAATCAGAAGTCGGAGACAGAAACTCGACTGCATTGCTGAGCTCCTGCCTCAGTGGCCTTAGATAGAGACAGAAACAGGGCAGGACACAATTTTTCAGCAACAACTGATAGGCAGCCAACTGCTGGCTAACCGCCTGAAACAAGAGTCAGGGAGGGGGGCCAGCTTCTTATAAGGCATCTTTTTACTGGTCGGCGTTTGGAATACCCACAACGCAGCAAAGTAAAACAATTTGATGGGAAAAAAAACCTCAATCGTACGAGTCTTCCCGTCAGGAAGCAGATGGTGCAGATTCACTTCACCACCAGGGCTCTTCTCCACTAGACGACCTGTCTGTCATATTTATTCTCCACACCTCATCAGCCGGACAACGGACGCCTCCTCGAGCAGATGGAAGACGGATGAGCTGAATCTAGTCACAGATGCAACCAACGTCTGAATTCACAACCTCTTCAGCCTCCACCTGCAGTTCAAGATGGTGAGCTCTAGACATGACAGTGAGACGAACTATAGGGACAGTCATATCATTCATACTGAGTTTCAGTAATTTCAAGCTTCATTCTGAATACTTGCTTTGAGATTTTACGATCAATTTGCTTTCAACTCCGGCCAAAGACGCAAATGCATGCCTTTCTTCGGCGCTCTCTGCCTTTTAATACCAACATTTCGACAATCATGACACAACTTCGCAGTTTCTATAGTTTTAGCTAATATAAACACGTTATAGTGTGTGAGAAGTTACTTGTGCATACATGGAGAAGGCCTTATTGGCTGAAAAAAAAATAAAAGGACAGATAGCCCGTTTCTTAGATCGAGCGGAAACACCAATTCAATTAGTAATTATATTAAAACCTGACCATGGAATGGAGACTGCTGCCTTGTTAGAACGTATTTGAGTGGTCAGCGTTCAGCAGCGTAACTATCATTGACGATCAAAATCATGCGCAAGGTTCATACTCGACAAAACACACACATCAAAAAAAGTTTTTCATCACCCCGATTCCCAGAACTCCTGAAGATAGTCGTTGACTGTGGATACTGTATCGCAGACACAGTCCCTTTGACTGTTCATAGATGTCACTGAACCCGCCCAAAGATGTAAACAGCGCCTATTAGACAGAGGGGGTCCGACAGCCGATCAGTTCCAGTCATTCCACCGGGAAGGAAGTACACGGCTCGTGTTGTCTGTAGTTCAACCATGCCTAGACGGTCAACACCACGGTTAGATCACGTCCGCATTGTTCTTTGTGCCAGGAAGGGCTCTCAAAAAGGAAAGTGTACAGGCGTCTTGGAGTGAACCAAAGCGATGTTGTTCGGACATGGAGGAAATGCAGAGAGACAGGAACTGTCGGTGACGTGCCTCGCTCAAGCCGTCCAAGGGCTACTACTTCAGTGGATGACCGCTACCTACGTATTATGGCTCGGTAGAAACGCTGACAGCAACGCCACCTTGATGAATAGTCCTTTTAGTGGAGCCACAGGACGTGGTGTTACGACTCAAAATGTGCGCAGTAGCCTGCATGATGCGCAACTTCACTCCCGACGCCCTTGGCGAAGTCCATCTTTGCAACCACGACACCATGCAGAGTGGACAGATGGGCCCAACAACATGCAGAATGGACCGCTCAAGATTGGTATCACGATCTCTTCACCGATGAGTGCCGCATATACTTTAAACCAGACAATCGTCGGAGACGTGTTTGGAGGCAACCCGGTAGGCTGAACGCCTTAGACATACTGTCCAGCGAGATCCACAAGGTTGAGGTTCCCTGCTGTTTTGGGATGGCATTATGTGGTGTCGACGTACGTCGCTGGTGGTCATGGAAGGCTTGGTAACGGCTATACGATACGTGAGTGCCACCCTCCGACCGATAGTGCAACCATATCGGCAGCATGTTAGCGAGACATTAGTCTTAAAGGACCACAGTTCGCGGCCCTATCGTGCACATCTTGTGAATGACTTCCTTCAGGATAACGACATCTCTCGACTAGAGTGGCTAGCATGTTCTCCAGACATGAATCTTACTACCATGCCTGGGATAGACTGAAAAGGGCTGTTTATGGAAGACGTGACCCACCAAGCACTCTGAGGGATCTACGCCAAATCGCCGTTGTGGAATGGGACAATCTGAACCAACAGTGCCTTGATGTATTTGTGGATAATATGCCACGACGAATACAGGCATGCATCAATGCAAGAGGACGTGCTACTGTGTATTAGAGGTATCGGTGTGTACAGCCATCTACCTCTAAAGGTCTCGCTCTGAAAGTCTCTCGTACAACATGCAATGTGTGGTTTTTATGAGCAATAAAAAGTGAGGAAATGATGTTTATGTTGATCTCTGTTTCAATTTTCAGTACAGGTTCCGGAACACTCGGAACCGAGGTGCTGCAAATCTTTTTTGGATGTGTGTAAAATAAAAAATCAGCTTCTTGTTGGAAGTGGTCTGTAGAACAACTTCGATCCAAAATTCTCTAGCATATGCTTCAGCGAGGAGAGGGGCTTTGATTGCAGGCCAAATGAGTAAGGATTGTTAGCCGTTCTACTGGAGCTGAATCAAAATAGTGAGTGAATGGACGATTCTCTCTGTAATTCTGTCTTCCTTCTGTGGTTCACGCTTGGCTATCACCGTGTGACTTCTACAATCATAGTTGTTACCCCAAATGTCATTTTGGCTCTGCTGTATTCACCATCAGAGGTACTGCCTCCGTGCACTTACGTTTCTTTTAAGGTCTACATGGTTATTTCATTCATGGTTATTTCATTCATTACTTCAATAGACCCCCATTTCTATCATCTTGTGAGTTAGAGTGCTCATGTTTCATGTGTGCTAGGGACATCTCTGTTTAATAAATACAGTTGATTAAGTTTCCTGCTGGATAACACCTCAAAGTAAATTCGTTTGAGGTACGATCAGTTCCTCACTAACGTTACCCAGTACAAGTCCTGTTGACATCCACAACGTTATGTCGATGGATCACCCATAACCTCACACATACAACTGGTGATCCGCAAGGACCCCACGATCTGGTTTATTTTGATACAGTATTCACAACTTTACCACGTTTCAGGCAAAATGTTGCCTGTTTCTTTAACAATGAGCACAACGAAGAATGACTCATTATTTCAGCCTTAGTAATTGTTGAACTAACGAATCTAAAATGGTAATTGTTGGCGTGTAACTGACCCATGTATTTTTGTTCAGAAAAGAGAGGTGATTTGTGTCAGTGAACCGTAGTGCAGTTCTAAAGTCTTTGTTTTTGTATTCTGTATTTTTGAGATTGTGTTGTTTACGTGGTTTTATCGAACTCAGGGGAGATTTTGTCCTTTATGTCAAGTGTTAGGAATATGAAAGTTTAATTTCATTAGAGTAAGCCGAAATTAACATGTGAGCGATCAAGAAATCGAACAAGTATGACCAAGGCCAGAAGAGAATCGTCCAGTAATTTGAAAACAGTTGAGAGTGGGTTAAATGGGAATTAAGTAGAAAGTATTCGGAAGGTTAATTTTAACAGACAGCACAGAGAAACCTCGCAGAGTGAGGTAGATATAGAGGATTGACGGATTAATATGCAGAGTACCAGGGACACTCTAAAAACAGAACCAGTGAGCCAGGATAAGGAGGTAATTTCACAGGCGACAGAACCATCTGAAGCCTCAGATCACAAAACAGTGGCACAGAGTGCTGTAAATCGTGAACCAGCTTCTCACAGTGAACCCCTTTAGTGAGAGGCCACAAAAGGCCAAAACGATTGTGGCACTGGATGCACCACATATGATGTACCATGCATTCACAGGATTGGCTGCTAATAGCAGCAGTGGGTGGAAGTATCCGAAAGTGAGAGCAGCGTTAGGCAATGGCACATAGTTGATCTGTTTAGTTAGTGAATAACTCACAACAGAGCTACAGCACAGAGTGATGGCGACAGTAAACAAAGCAAACGTTGAGAGGTGGGACTTCTGGCTGAAGCTTTCTTCTCCTTCTGCTTACGGTCAGACAGAATGGCGCCAGTTCGCAAAACATTTTACCTGTGCCAGGGCGCATTATTTACATATTTTCATTGATGTGTCAGGACGTACATAATTTTTGTGTAAGATTTATCAGCAGGTTCTCCAAGAAGTTGTAAGATTTAATAAAACCTGCCAATATTTTGTGCCGGCCGGAGTGGCCGAGCGGTTCTAGACGCTACAGTCTGGAACCGCGTGACAGCCACGGTTGCAGGTTCGAATCCTGTCTCGGGCATGGATGTGTGTCATGTCCTTAGGTTAGTTAGGTTTCATTAGTTCTAAGTTCTAGGGGACTGTTGACCTCAGAAGTTAAGTCCCATAGTGCTCAGAGCCATTTGAACAATTTTTGAACCATTATTTTGTAAACTTAAATACTCCACTGTTCTCATTCATACTCCCTCTACTACAACTCATTTTATCGTGGTGGGGCATGGGTACACCAGCAATTTTAGGTTCAGTCTTATTAAATTAGCTACTTTCATTATTGCTTTGAGTTCTGAAAGTGATTACAGGCATAACACAACAAAAATGCCATGAGTAAGTTCACTAATTCTTACATAAAAATTTAGAATGTTGTACACGTTTTGAAGGTTATTGCCACTATAATATTTTTTATTTAAAGATAATAACGTTTAGCTTCACCCAGACATATATTTATGGTTTATGTGACGTCTTGCACCAACACATTAAATCTACAACAACAGTTGGCAAAGTGGATATTTCGACTCGTTGTTCAAGGAGCTTGTGCTAAACATAATTACGTTCATGTAAAATGAACCAAAGTATAATAAAAGTCAATTAGGAACAGATTTCTGATATTCCACAGCAATATGACAGTGTAGAGCACATGAAAAACTAGGGATTTTCAAAGGAAGACGAGGTATATATGCCACAACAACAGGTGTTCGCGCATTTTAGGATACTCGGTACAATTCGAGGATGTGCGCGATAGTGACTTACTAAGTGGATGGCTGCATAATTTCAAATAGTGCTAGATAATTGGAAGACGCTAGATAATGAAAATCGCAGAAAACTGCGGAATCGACCCGAAAATTTGTAGATAAGATGAACAACGTTATCGCTTCGTTCAGTAAGGAATTCATTTTGAACTTCGGCCAATCGGAATTTCAAGAGGAAACGCATATGAAAGGAACCCTGGAAATTAGAGGTAGCAAGGGAGCTGTATCAAGGTCAACTAACATCAACACCTTAACGCATTCGTATACAATTGCACTGACCGTTAATCTGGATGGTAAACTGGCTGAAAAGTTAGGTATTATGCCACGACATGTAGTTTTTCATAGTTTTAAAAGAAACTAATGGTGAGCTCGGACTGAGAATTCGAAAATCTGTTTTTGAAGGCCCATCTGTCTTCGTGACGGCATCGAAATACGGTAAACATAATCCTGACAAAGTCAAAAGATTTTTAAAACATGTTATGTTCCCAAGAGAGGGAGAAAAATTTGTACTGCTGTCACAGACTTTGGGCTGTCAGTATTAAAGAACCATATAGAGCACTGTATCTGAGGAAAACTAACTTATTCAACTGGTAATCTCAAAGGGTTCAATGGCATAAATATAGTTATAGGCTGTATATGGCTGTCGATATTGGAATAATTTTGCGAGAAGATTTTCGGGTCTAGTTCTGTTAAATAATTTTGATGTCGATCTCCACTTGAGAAACAATGAAGTAATGTTGCCATCACTAGTGTATAGTCAATTCTTCCCGCCAAGAGTCACCAATGTACTGAAATATGGCTGACACAAATCCAGACATTAAGAGGATTACCCACAACAATTTGAAATCCTGCTGAATTTTGTTTTTTGTTGCGTTCTCCATCATGTGTATTATGTCAAGAAATTTTGCTCATTTCATGTGCATGATGTAAGAAAGCTTTATATTTACATATTGGTTTACAGATTATCATTATTGTAATAATTTTGTACTACAATGATGACTTACTTATTATTTTCAATTAACAAAATTCGCAAATGTGAAATGGTAGACTAGGAAACACAAGAAATGAATGTGAAACATAAAATGACAATTTAAAACGTAAAACTGGTATACAGAAAATAAATAACTAGACTAATATAAAATGTTTGGATATTTTGATTAGATATAATGAAAATACTCTGACAGCACATTGTGTACAGCTTATTTTATACATACGGTATTTCACAAATCAGCTTTACTACACATGTCTGTATGTAGTTTGAAAGCTTCTTTAATTTATGTCTTAAAAAAAGTTTTCAGTTTTCAAAGTTAATTAATGGTGGTGGGGTATAATGGAAAATTTTAGATTATTCGACAATTCGACTACATAGTTTTCAAGTACGTTAATTACATTTAAAGTTTTAGATTCGATACATTTTTACGTAGTACAGTTAAAATGAACATATGGGATTGACACACCTGAGTACTAAAGTTCCACATTAGTTTCTTATGGTTAACATTGCAAAACAATTCAAGGTTAGCCGCTTTCCCATCAACTGATTACTTGCCAACGACTTTAAATCTGTAGTTAGGAAGCCTTTGGAAGACATGTTGGGCAGAGGACGGCAGGACGTTGGGTGGGGGTGGGGGTGGGGTTGGGGAGGGGGAAGAGCTAGTGCCAGTCCAGGCGGCAGCCCTCTTCAGTGAGCAGGCCGTGGAAGGAGGTGCCAGGTAGGAGCACTGGCGGGCTACGTCTCTGTTTGTGTAATACGCCACAGGCTGTTTACAACGTGGTGTGCCTATCAGCAGCCCTCTTCAGTGAGCAGGCCGTGGAAGGAGGTGCCAGGTAGGAGCACTGGCGGGCTACGTCTCTGTTTGTGTAATACGCCACAGGCTGTTTACAACGTGGTGTGCCTATCAGCAGCCCTCTTCAGTGAGCAGGCCGTGGAAGGAGGTGCCAGGTAGGAGCACTGGCGGGCTGCGTCTCTGTTTGTGTAATACGCCACAGGCTGTTTACAACGTGGTGTGCCTATCAGCAGCCCTCTTCAGTGAGCAGGCCGTGGAAGGAGGTGCCAGGTAGGAGCACTGGCGGGCTACGTCTCTGTTTGTGTAATACGCCACAGGCTGTTTACAACGTGGTGTGCCTATCAGCAGCCCTCTTCAGTGAGCAGGCCGTGGAAGGAGGTGCCAGGTAGGAGCACTGGCGGGCTGCGTCTCTGTTTGTGTAATACGCCACAGGCTGTTTACAACGTGGTGTGCCTATCAGCAGCCCTCTTCAGTGAGCAGGCCGTGGAAGGAGGTGCCAGGTAGGAGCACTGGCGGGCTACGTCTCTGTTTGTGTAATACGCCACAGGCTGTTTACAACGTGGTGTGCCTATCAGCAGCCCTCTTCAGTGAGCAGGCCGTGGAAGGAGGTGCCAGGTAGGAGCACTGGTGGGCTACGTCTCTGTTTGTGTAATACGCCACAGGCTGTTTACAACGTGGTGTGCCTATCAGCAGCCCTCTTCAGTGAGCAGGCCGTGGAAGAAGGTGCCAGGTAGGAGCACTGGCGGGCTGCGTCTCTGTTTGTGTAATACGCCACAGGCTGTTTACAACGTGGTGTGCCTATCAGCAGCCCTCTTCAGTGAGCAGGCCGTGGAAGGAGGTGCCAGGTAGGAGCACTGGCGGGCTACGTCTCTGTTTGTGTAATACGCCACAGGCTGTTTACAACGTGGTGTGCCTATCAGCAGCCCTCTTCAGTGAGCAGGCCGTGGAAGGAGGTGCCAGGTAGGAGCACTGGCGGGCTGCGTCTCTGTTTGTGTAATACGCCATAGGCTGTTTACAACGTGGTGTGCCTATCAGCAGCCCTCTTCAGTGAGCAGGCCGTGGAAGGAGGTGCCAGGTAGGAGCACTGGCGGGCTACGTCTCTGTTTGTGTAATACGCCACAGGCTGTTTACAACGTGGTGTGCCTATCAGCAGCCCTCTTCAGTGAGCAGGCCGTGGAAGGAGGTGCCAGATAGGAGCACTGGCGGGCTACGTCTCTGTTTGTGTAATACGCCACAGGCTGTTTACAACGTGGTGTGCCTATCAGCAGCCCTCTTCAGTGAGCAGGCCGTGGAAGGAGGTGCCAGGTAGGAGCACTGGCGGGCTGCGTCTCTGTTTGTGTAATACGCCACAGGCTGTTTACAACGTGGTGTGCCTATCAGCAGCCCTCTTCAGTGAGCAGGCCGTGGAAGGAGGTGCCAGGTAGGAGCACTGGCGGGCTACGTCTCTGTTTGTGTAATACGCCACAGGCTGTTTACAACGTGGTGTGCCTATCAGCAGCCCTCTTCAGTGAGCAGGCCGTGGAAGGAGGTGCCAGGTAGGAGCACTGGCGGGCTGCGTCTCTGTTTGTGTAATACGCCACAGGCTGTTTACAACGTGGTGTGCCTATCAGCAGCCCTCTTCAGTGAGCAGGCCGTGGAAGGAGGTGCCAGGTAGGAGCACTGGCGGGCTACGTCTCTGTTTGTGTAATACGCCACAGGCTGTTTACAACGTGGTGTGCCTATCAGCAGCCCTCTTCAGTGAGCAGGCCGTGGAAGGAGGTGCCAGGTAGGAGCACTGGCGGGCTGCGTCTCTGTTTGTGTAATACGCCACAGGCTGTTTACAACGTGGTGTGCCTATCAGCACCAAGGACCCTTATTGAGAGCTTACTGCGACGGTGCTTGCAGCATCGTAATGCCCTGCACCCTGTAGGAAGCCCATGTAGGCAAGGGCGTGGGACGGCGTGAAGGCAGAATCTGTAAAGTGCGGTGAGCGGGGGATCATTGGGCTCTTGTGGGCTTGGGAGCGAGCACCAGCAGCGTTCAGGCTAAGAAACGGTAAGAGCAGCTGCCACTGACTGGCACACCAGTAAATAAAGGTAGCACGGATGCAGCGGAACTCGCTTTTGCGTACATGGAGAAAGCCTTATTGACTGAAACGCGAAATAGTGCAGATATTGGAGTTCCATCACTAAAAAATCCCATTAGTGATTAGCTGTAATGGAACTGAGTACAGAAGGAAGGCTGGTATGTTATTAGAACGTCAGATTGGTTGACACTCACAAGAAGCCCCCTCAATGGTGGTCAAATTCATGCATACCGCTCACAATGACAAAGACACACAAAAAATTCAGCATCTTGTTGGGAGCACTCTGTAGAACCACTTCTATCTGAGGCATTCCGAGCTCTGAGGGAGAGCCTCCCGGTGCAGGCCAGACGACTGGAATTCTGCAGTCAATGCATCAGCCACTCGCAAGCTGCAGTAATGCTAAGTGTGGTGTGCAACGGCAGCATTCGTAAATCGAGTTGTAGGTGGCATGCGATGGTTTCACACTGACATTAGGATTCTGAAATTTTAATTCAAGATAGTTTATTAGTAATCGAGATGTCAACATGTGGCCAACCAAGATAATTGGTACGTATACGATTGTTGCTGTAGTTCTTTCTTTCGTCTCTGATTAACATTCAGCATTGACTGTGTGACCTCTGTGATCTCAGTTGTTTCCAAAAATGTTGTGCTGACTGTAACATGTTCTCCTCGGACTCATTACCTGAGCACTACCGAGGTATCGATATTTAAAGGCCATTGTAACCTGATTTCATACCTAATAAACGTATCGGTTTGTGTTCAATTTTAAACTACAGGGAGTTCTACTGAGTATGGTTTTTTTCACTCGTGAGCCAAAACATGTTGACACCTGTTCAGTAGATTGTCCGTCCGTCTTTGGAAAGAAACACATCACTAATGCTGCGTATCACGGACCCGACGGGTTGTTGGTAGGTTTGTGGAGGTATGTGGCCTCAGATGCCTACGCACAGGTAATGTAATTCGCGTAAATAACGGGCTGCTGATTTGCGTACGAGGGGAAGAAATCAAACACGAAGAGATGCATGTGGTTCGCGCGGAAGAATGTCTCCCATAGCATAATACCGCTCGCACCATCCTGCACCCGTGACGCGCTGCACGTTTCGAGCCGTCGTTCACCTCGATGACGGCGTTTGTGGAGATCATCGTCGATCTAGTGCAGCAAAAACGAGATACACCAGAAGAGCCGACACGTGTCCATTGATCGATGATCTCGTGCCCACTGCACTCGTAACTGACCACGCAGGTGTGGTCTGCTGCGAAGCTCCACTTTCAACAATGTACGATGAACGGTGTGCTCCGAAAGATTTGTGCGTGCACCAGCCTTGTGGTCTTTTGGCAGAGATGCCACAGACCACTATCTATCCTACTTTATAGAGGAGACAAGCCTCCGAACCCTACGTTCTCCGAAGAGTGGTCCACGTCCAACCACGTAGCGTCTGTTGGTAGTTTCACTGTACTTCTCGCTCTTTCCGTAGACACTCACGACAGTATCTACATCTACATCTACATCCATACTCCGCAAGTCGCCTGACGGTGTGTGGCGGAGAGTACCTGGGGTACCTCTATCGGTTCTTCCTTCTATTCCAGTCTCGTATTGTTCGTGGAAAGAAAGATTGTCGGTATGCCTCTGTGCGGGCTCTAATCTCTCTGATTTTATCCTCATGGTGTCTTCGCGAGATATACGTAGGAGGGAGCAATATACTGCTTGACTCATCGGTGAAGGTATGTTCTCGAAACTTCAACAAAATCCCGTACCGAGCTACTGAGCGTCTCTCCTGCAGAGTCTTCCACTGGAGTTCATCTGTCATCTTAGTAACGCTTTCGTGGTTACTAAATCATCCTGTAAAAAAAGCGCTGCTCTCCTTTGGATCTTCTCTATCTCCTCTATCAACCCCACCTGGTACGGATCCCACACTGGTGAGCAATATTCAAGCAGTGGGCGAACAAATGTACTATAAACTACTTCCTTTGTTTTCGGACTGAATATTCGACTAACGTCGCCTTTCTCTAGACACTCGTTCACATTCTGTGCTTAATAATAATGTGCCTTTTGTCAAAGTCGCTTATCTCACTGGATTTCCCAATTTGCAGCCCATATCTTCGCCAGAGTGTTCCCCCATCCGTCTCTGCTGCGCTTACTTACATTTCAGAGCTCGTCACGTGCCCTCGACATCAGCAGGCGGCATCCAGCCCGACGGTTGGCAGTAATCGTAACGTTTTGGCTCATCAGTGCACAGTGACCGTTATTTCATTCAGTAGTTTGATGAAACCCCTATTTTCATCATCTTCTGATCTACACCGCCATGTTTCACGTATGCTAGAGCCATCTCCGTTTAATAAATTCAGTTCTTTATGTTATCTATTGCACAACATCTGTAATAAATTTACCTGATCCTATGGGGAACCTGGTACAAGTCCTTCCGACACCCACAGTCGTACGTCGATGACTCAACCATAATCTCCCAAAATATATAATACAGGAAAGAGAGAGAAGGGCAGAAGATCAGGGGCGGGTGGGGAGTGAGGGGTGGGGGGGAGATACGGAACACGGAAGAAGCAGTGTAGAGAGGAGTGACGAACCGTAGGATACTCCCTCGCTCTGCATTTTTTCTAAAAGTCACATGAACAAACTCATACCTTCCCCACCTCTCACACACACACTGGGTGAGCACTAGAGCCTCGATGAACATGAAGTAAGAGATCATTCGACGCTAGGCTGTATTTAAAAATGTGCTGTATTCAGCAGCAGTAATTCGGGGTATGATTGCTATAGGTGCACTTGAAGTTGAGCCATCATCGAAAGTAGTACCGATGAGTAAAGTAGATTTTTGAATACAGTCCATTGTAGTGAAGTCTTCCTCGTGGAAGAACTCTGGTGGCATTGTGCAATACTCGTGTGTCGGCCGTCAAAAGCCGGCCAGCGCTCCCGAGGAGTGGCGCCAACGTGACAGGGTACGCAGATGAAGCGCCGCACTTCCCCCGTCTGCAAAGATCACGCCGCACCGGCGCCCTCTCCGGCGCTGGCTCAAAAGACGCCGACGGCAGCGCTCCGGGCCCAGGTAGTCTTCTCGGTGCGACAGCTCAGCTCTGCGGGACAGCGGCTGGCGACGTTGGGCCTACGAGAACCATCACTGCTAGAGAAGTAGTTTGCTGCTGAGTTGACAAAAGACTTTGTGCTTGTTCATCTTATACAAGACTGCTTTCCAAAAGATAAGCAAATGTGTTTGATTATTTAATTGTAGGACTGTCTATTGATATTCTGTAGTGTATCCAGCTACCCTAGTCTGTCCCTACTTCCCCGTCTACGAATTACTCTTGTGACCACCTGAAATACAACAGGAACCACCTTGCGCTGCAATAGTCTCACAGCTGTAGAAAGGCTCGTGGAAACTGATCGGTCCTTACTGAAGATACGCCAATTACCATGACCTTGGTGCAATAAGTATCGAATGGTAGGAGTATCAACCAAAGAGGACAAAGGGGGGCAGCTGTTTCTAACAGCAGCATTTAATAATGCTCCTCACACTAATTTACCATACATAAACTGGCGCCGTTGCAAAATTCCTCGAAACTGGTACTATCTTCACTTTAAGACAAACGTTACTGAAATTGAGAACCTTCTTTAGGAAAGCTAATATTGTGACACATTCCTCGTGAATCCTCTTACGTTCTCGTGAGAGGACGAGCGTTGCAGTGTTTTCGCCATGTCCTACCCTCCCACTTGTAGCAGAGCGGCGTAGACCATTAAGCTAGCAATGTGCTTCCACAGCACCCTTTACAGTCCCCTGAACAATGCACGAGACGTATGGCGGCCATGGGTCTGCAGTAGAAAACAGTTCGACCACGAGTCTACACCGCTACGTGATGTCCGATACGCAAGTTATCTCTACCATCTTCCGGTGGGTCTGGGAAACAATGCGCTTTCGCTTAGGCAACGGGCGACACACATTTCATGTCAGCGGGCAGGCAACAAACACTGTGTGATGCATGGGCACAACGCAGCCGCCACACAACCCGATAAAAAGCTTACTTACAGCGGACGCACGCCACAAGTGCCTCACGCTATATAACGTGAATACCAAGCGCTCGAGTATCTATCGCAGAAATCGTGCCACCCACAAAAGGGCAGAAAGTGTCGACTCCAACAAAATTTACATACCCGTACTCCCAATGTTACCCGGTATGCGCGAAAATCGACACAGAGGAACACCGAAGTAAGACAGAGCTACTGAGCGCTTCGTTCTCATTTTCCCTTCCGCATCACCATAGTCAGCTGCTGATATTTTCCAAATTGATTACCTCCGTCAGTTAAGGCCGAACGAGAAGCTTCTAGAGTAATAACCGTACACTCTGAGAACCTCGTTACACAAATGCCGTTAATCCAAGATATTCGTGTGTTTATTTTTAATAGTAATGTGTACTACAGGGAAAGTATGTAAATATTTTACAGGAAATATAGTTTACTGTTAAAAGAAATGTGCTCCCTACCAGGGTGATGTAGGAGAAAACGGACGTGTTTACATAACCTAATACAGTGTTTGAAAGGTAATACAACCAAATTTTGCACGTGAGGTAATTATGTTCTGGGCTACATTCTGGATTTTTTTCAAATTTTTCCTTCAACAAATTTGATCATGGCATTCTTGGAAATTTTCGCAACACATGCTATCACGCACGAACATTTTCACAAAAATTACATTACTTGCAACTTTCATATTTTGGTAGGTAATCCTCAGTAATCAGATAAGTAAACTTGTTGAGCAGTTTTTTAATATCAGTTTTAGAGCTCTTAAAATTTATATTAAATTTATGCATATGAAACAATGCAATTTCAATTTCACATCAAAGTAAATAAGTTTGAAAGAAAAAATTTGTACCATAGGAAGTTGTTGTACTATGAACAGAGTCTGCAGGAAATTTCACTTTTTTGTTTCCAGTGGTTCAGGGGAAAATGTTCCTTCTACACTGAAAAACGGAAGTTCCTGAAAATGCACATAATAGATTTCATAAGGATTTACACAATAAACTAGAACCTTAATGTTGACCACAATCGTACATTTGTTGTTCTTGCTCTTCGTGTACCTGTTTCCCATTTATCTGATGTTTCTGGCCTGCCTTCTTGGCTATATCTTTCACAGACAGTTCAGAATGTGCAACATACACAGTATCTATCTTCTTCACTAGCTTCTCGGTGAAGCAACCTGCAACAAATCCCAGTCCTGTAAGGGTCCTTATTCTTCCAATGATACAATCATTAAACACCAGAGATGCATCATATGTGGCAATTTTCAACATTAGATGAGCTAAATGTTGTTTTTGGGCATCTCTTCCAAATGAGGTTGTTGAAGCTCTCATTTGGGTTTTGGGTTCCACCATGGGTACATTTCCTTAACAAATCTGGATGAGCTAGAAACTGTAATGCTGGCTGTATGGTGTTTAAGACTGCTTCAGGAAGACTGTGTCTATGTGAATAGTTTAGTTTTCTGCATTTGCCTGCTTATATTTGCACCAGGATATATCACACAATTCATATACTGGCTTCTCATCAGTTGAGAACTTGTAAAAAAATATTGCCCACACTGCCTTTTGCATTGCCTTCAAATCTCCAGTATTTTGCCTTATTGCTTTCTAATAATACATTTCTAGATCTCTTTGTCAGTCCGGCTTTGTAGCCCAAACAGTTGCTTTCCATCTTTGAGTTTTACACCTTTTTTGTTCTCGTTTCAGTTTCACAAGTCTTCTGCCCATCCTCTTCTGAATGTGCCCCTCACACTCTAGCTTTCCAATGTTGCATCCATTTCTATATGGCTTGGTTTCTACAACAGATTTAAAAGCGCTAGAATCTCCATCACCAAGAAATTTTACATTCTAACTCCATGCCTCATTTCGCTCTGATGAAATATTTGTTTCATTCCTGCTGGCTTCATACCACCACTAGAACCACCATAATTCTTGCTGCAAATTATTTTGTGTTTTTTTTGCCTTTGTCTCTCTTCTTCCATATTGTGTAATGTCTTCCTCTGTGCACAAATAAAGCAGTATTTGGTCATCACCTGCAAATCCAAAACTCTTCCTGTGTCAACACTTACGGCATAACTGACGAAATACTGTGTTGGGACGTGTGGCCCCTATTTATCCATGTGCTATCACATGAAACACATAGATCTGAAGAATACAAAGCGTCATTTACCGCTGTCTGAATGTCCTTGTTAAATAAAACTACCTCTTTCACTGCTGCTGACAAACTGCTATTGCAATCTATTTTCAAAGAGTTCAGATGATAGTTCAGTGTTGAGTACGAGGCAGACGGAGATGGTATATTCATTACTGCACAAAACAAATTGCTACTTCTCTTCCAACACTAACACATCTCATCCCACAGCAGAATCTTATGTCGGCTTCACACACCAAATTCTTAGCAGTTGATGCTTTGAATCGAATGTCAGTTTGACAGCTGTCGTAAAACAAGTGCATATTACACACAATACCATCTCTGTCATTGCTGTCATATAATCTTAAAGATTTGTTTCCACAGTTACCATATGCACACGAATTTCTGATAAAAGAACACATAATTTCTAAATCAGTTATCCTAAAACCACTATTTACTTCGTCTTTAGAGGACTGAAACTCTACACCAGTTCGAAGTTTCTTATGTTAACTGCTCGTCGTCTTAGCTTCGCAGTTACCTTCCGCTGAATTATGTTGATTCACTTGTAGAAACTGTTTATTCACACGTAAATGGTGAGCATTAGCCACTTTCTTAAACACTGTACCACTATATATTGGCATTTTAAAAGGTAAATCATACAAAGAAAGCTTGAACACAGAGGTAATTCTTACACTAACAGCAGAACTGAAATGTTTATATTTCTGTACCACAGTGTAAGAGGTCCGAGCAGATGTAATTTCGATGTTTTGCTCACGCGCTGCGCGCGATATGTAAGGTATAAGAGAATCTCAGACCAGAGAGCAGTGTTGACTGCAGTAGGAACTGTGTAGCTGTAGGAGTAAGTTGTTGCTAGCGAGCAGTCTTGTCTGGTGTATCGTGTTTGCTGGGCCGGTCGTGGTGCAGAGATGCCGGAGCCAGAGCATTATTGTATAAGATAAAAAGCAGCCTCGCGCATATGTAGTATTGTTATCTCAAGTCCCATGTAAATGTTTTAAAAATCTCCTAATAATAATCTTTCTAATAAAAAGTAGCTTTTAATAACCATTCATTTCAATTTAAAGAATTTACTAATTTCTCCAATCCATGATCTTAACGATTATTGCAAAAGAAAAAAAATCAGTTGTTTCCTTTCATAAATGACAAATCTATCGGCCAGCATTGCACAGGGCTGTGCCAGAAAAATTTATTGTAAGAGCAAATATATATGCGTTATCCGGCGACCTTCATTGAGGTAAGAATTTTTTCTTTTTTTATTCAGAATGATCTTTCAGTGCCATGACGCAGCACTGCTGACGTCCACAATTTACCAGGTTAAATTAACAGTCAATTATTCAAAGGTTGTAACTGAGTCACATTGTATTATTGCAAGATTACGGAATTTATCTGAGGGAGGTTACGCTAAATGTCACTGAACGACATAATTATATTTTTTACTGTTGAGAGGTTTAGGAATTTTTCTGTTTTGAGGTTACACTAAATGAGAATCAAATTTTTGTGGGGAGGTTACAACAGACAATAACAAATGCCAAAGATAGCTGGCGGAAGGCAAAGATAACACGACGTAAACGGGTCCATAGCGTTCTCTACTCCTCCGATGCTTTTATGACAGCAGGGAGTAATAAAAAATCGCAAACAAGAAGAGTGTCGTCTAGAAAAGTGGCGCGGCGCTGCGCAGTGATGTAGTAGTAGTAGTAGTAGCTTTGTTCATCCGTAGATCTCTTTTTACAAGGATATAGGACATGTCAAAGTATTACAAATTTAGATCAATTTAAAATAAGCTAATTCGTACACATACATATTTACAGACTTTTAGTTAGAGACAATAATTAGATTTACTCCTGGTATACAATACTTTTTTTGCAAATAATTTATTAAATAACATAATGCCACACTGTTCACTCATATCTCACTATCAGTCACTACGCACACTATACACATTGTTTCATATCACTTCACTCACTACGCACACACACACACACACACACACACACACACTTACACACTGGTGATCTCTGGGCCATTTTCTATACCGCAACTTCCCATCTGCTATCCTGAAAAACTGAGTCAGCATCCCTCCATAATGAGTGAGATGTTGAGCTCAGAAACAGGAAGAGGTGTTAGTATTGTGTTATGCGTAGCTTGGGGGTAAATATTTCTAGAAAGGAAAACAAACAAAGTAAAGGTGTTATGTGGAATGTTGAATATTTCATAGTCATTATTTTTATTATTTATTTGTAAAACATTTTTAAGAAACCCCAACTCTGTCTTAGCTAAGTAATCCTTCAATGTATGAAATGTATGGCATAACAGGTACTTTTTAGCTGCCTTTTTAAATAAGTGTATTTAGGCAATTTCTTTAATCTCATTCCTTGGTAGAAAATGCTGTTTTGTGTTTTATGTTTTTCGTGGTAAATGTTAAGTTGACTCTATCTTTTGTTGCATGGTCATGGACAGAGCTGTTTGTGCAGTAATTACCAATGTTATTTTTGATGTGCACAACTGACTGATAAATGTATTCACATGAGCAGTTAAAATCCGCAGTGTTATTAACAGATCTTTACAATGAGCTCGTCAGCCTTAGTGGCCGAGCGGTTCTAGGCGCTTCAGTCTGGAACCGCGCGACCGCTACGGGCGCAGGTTCGAATCCTGCCTCGGGAATGGATGTGTGTGATGTCCTTAGGTTGGTTAGGTTTAAGTAGGTCTAAGTTCTAGGGGACTGATGACCTCAGATGTTAAGTCCCATAGTGTTCAGAGCCATTTGAACCATTTTTTTACAATGAACTCGACTAGTATTTTTGGTTATTATTCTTATGGCTCTTTTATGGAGTTTGAAAAATGTGTTCATATTTTGTGCATTTGCTCCCCAAAAAATAATTCCATCGCTAGAATTGAGTGTACATCTGAATAATATGTAACTAAAAGACACTGCATGTTATACACTGATGATAGGGTTCTAAGGGCATAACATGCTGATGACATTCTGTTTGCAAGTACCTTTGTGTCTTACACCACTTCAACTGAGAATCAGTATTCATTCCTAGAAATTTTTCATTTGTTACACAGTCTACATAGATGCATCTACATTTAATTTAACATTTTCATTTTTCCTATTCAAACTGAAATTCATGGCATTAGTTTTCTTTATGATAAATGTCCCTTTATTACTTATTGAACAATCATAAACTTCCTTGAAAGTTTCATTTGCTTTCTCGGCAAGGAGTTTCTCTTCTTTTCTCAGTGACTATAATATTGCTGTCATCAGCAAAGAGGATTTTTTCACCATGAGTAACACTACTTGGAAAGTCGTGGATGTATATCAGGAACAGTATTGGTCCTAATATGCTACCTTGCAGAACCCCTATATTAATGAATTTTTGTTCTGATAAGTGCTTTACTAAATGTTTGGATCTATTCGAAGTATTTTTGTTCTGATAAGTGTTTTACTAAATGTTTAGCTCTATTTGAAATATGTATTATCTCTACTCCTTGTACTCTATCTGTTAGGTATGATCGAAGACAGTCGTTAGCTATCCCTCTTATTCCTAATGCTTCTAATTTATTTAATAGAATCTTGTGGTCGACTGTATAAAACGCCTTAGAAAGATCCAAAAATATGCCTGTGACACACTCACCTTTATCAAGAGCATCAAGTACAAATTTGGGAATTCTACTATGGCTGACTCCCTATTTTTGCCACTTCAGAAACCAAACTGTGATTCGCTTAAAAGATTGTATTTGTGCGGGTAATTCATTAACTGGTCTTTCATAATTACTTCCATTATTTTGGAGAATTCTGACAGCAGGGAAATGAGCCAGTAATTTTCTATGACTTCTTCATTACTTTTCTTAAGCAAAGGTACAATTCTTGCCTGTTTTAGCTGGTCTGAAAATGTCTTTGATTTGAAGGATTCATTTATTATATTTGTTAAGAGGCCTTGTATAATCCCTATGCACAGATTCAGTACTCATTGGTACTTCATCTAAGCCTTCTGACCTTTTAATTTTTAGTTTTAGAATTGTTTTACTGACTTCATTCTCTGTGGTTGGAAGTAACATCATTGTATTTAGTGCAACATTATTGACAGGTGTTATATTTCTTTTGGGAAATTTTTGCTGTAACTTCTCTGCAATACCTGAAAAATGCTCGTTTACATAGTCTGATAAGTGCTGTGGATCATTCATTACTTTATCCCTATCCCTTAGCAGTATGATATTCTGCGTTTGTTTGCCTCTCCCCATTTCCTTTTCTATAACATCCCAGACTCTTCATTATACACTCCTGGAAATTGAAATAAGAACACCGTGAATTAATTGTCCCAGGAAGGGGAAACTTTATTGACACATTCCTGGGGTCAGATACATCACATGATCACACTGACAGAACCACAGGCACATAGACACAGGCAACAGAGCATGCACAATGCCATCACTAGTACAGTGTATATCCACCTTTCGCAGCAATGCAGGCTGCTATTCTCCCATGGAGACGATCGTAGAGATGCTGGATGTAGTCCTGTGGAACGGTTTGCCATGCCATTTCCACCTGGCGCCTCAGTTGGACCAGCGTTCGTGCTGGACGTGCAGACCGCGTGAGACGACGCTTCATCCAGTCCCAAACATGCTCAATGGGGGACAGATCCGGAGATCTTGCTGGCCAGGGTAGTTGACTTACACCTTCTAGAGCACGTTGGGTGGCACGGGATACATGCGGACGTGCATTGTCCTGTTGGAACAGCAAGTTCCCTTGCCGGTCTAGGAATGGTAGAACGATGGGTTCGATGACGGTTTGGATGTACCGTGCACTATTCAGTGTCCCCTCGACGATCACCAGTGGTGTACGGCCAGTGTAGGAGATCGCTCCCCACACCATGATGCCGGGTGTTGGCCCTGTGTGCCTCGGTCGTATGCAGTCCTGATTGTGGCGCTCACCTGCACGGCGCCAAACACGCATACGACCATCATTGGCACCAAGGCAGAAGCGACTCTCATCGCTGAAGACGACACGTCTCCATTCGTCCCTCCATTCACGCCTGTCGCGACACCACTGGAGGCGGGCTGCACGATGTTGGGGCGTGAGCGGAAGACGGCCTAACGGTGTGCGGGACCGTAGCCCAGCTTCATGGAGACGGTTGCGAATGGTCCTCGCCGATACCCCAGGAGCAACAGTGTCCCTAATTTGCTGGGAAGTGGCGGTGCGGTCCCCTACGGCACTGCGTAGGATCCTACGGTCTTGGCGTGCATCCGTGCGTCGCTGCGGTCCGGTCCCAGGTCGACGGGCACGTGCACCTTCCGCCGACCACTGGCGACAACATCGATGTACTGTGAAGACCTCACGCCCCTCGTGTTGAGCAGTTCGGCGGTACGTCCACCTGGCCTCCCGCATGCCCACTATACGCCCTCGCTCAAAGTCCGTCAACTGCACATACGGTTCACGTCCACACTGTCGCGGCATGCTACCAGTGTTAAAGACTGCGATGGAGCTCCGTATGCCACGGCAAACTGGCTGACACTGACGGCGGCGGTGCACAAATGCTGCGCAGCTAGCGCCATTCGACGGCCAACACCGCGGTTCCTGGTGTGTCCGCTGTGCCGTGCGGGTGATCATTGCTTGTACAGCCCTCTCGCCGTGTCCGGAGCAAGTATGGTGGGTCTGACACACCGGTGTCAATGTGTTCTTTTTTCCATTTCCAGGAGTGTATATTATTTTGTCATTAAATGAAGTTTTTGCAGCAATTAGCATCTTGCTATAGATCTTTTTGTATCTATGATAGAAATTTAAGAGTTCTGGATCGTTGCGAATCTTTTTCATGGAACTGAGGTGTTTAAGTGTTTGGGAGGACTTCTTAATACCTGCTGTTATTCATCTGTTTTTGTGAGATGTTGATACAGACATCCATACTTTTGGAAATGCCTTCTCAAAGTTCAATTTAAACAATGTAAAGAATTTAGAGTATTTCATGTTCGCATTGGTACCTTATACACTTCATCCCAGTTTTGTTTTTCTAGTTCTTTTGAAAAATCTTTCATTTTGATTTCTGTCAGATGTAATTGTAGGCTCGTAGTTTAGGGAATGATTCGATGCCTGACTTTACTGTTGTTATTTGACGGAGATGGTCTGATAGTCCGAGATATTTTAGAGCTACATCACGTTTTCCCTATCCATATTTGTGGCCACATGGTCAATTACTGATTAAGTCGTTCTGGTAGCTCTTGTTGCACTATTGACCAATGTGGACATGCCAAAACTCTGAAGGATGTTTATGAAGGTGCTGCTGGATTCATAAATGAACACTAACTTCATAAATGGTGTTGATGTTAATGTCCCCACATAGAAATATGTTGACCTTTGTACTTGAGACTTTATATAGAACTTCTGTTAACTTACAGAAAAAATGTCCACACTACCACTGGGAGATCTATACACACACAAAATGATTAAATTCTTAGTGATATCAAGCACCTGTTAATTCAATAGCTGATATTTCGAAGTGTTTCTCTTCACTTACAGTACTGAGGCCATGTCTTCATTTGAACTGTGTTCTTTTTCTGATATAAATGCATGATCCTCCACCCCTTGAAGTAGTTCTACAGTAAGAGTTTGCCTTTTCATACAATTATAATATTACATGTTGGATGTCTGTGACTCTACACCAGTGCTCAGTAATACAAACTACTGTGCAGTTCAAAGATTGGAGCTCAACTTCTAATAGTTGTATTTTATTTTTATTGATTGCATGTTTTGATGGAGGATTGTTAAGTCTGGAAATGCTCCATGTTACTCTTTCCAATGGTTTGTTTTTCTTAGTGACATCTGGTGTATGTGATGTTTGAGGTGTTAAAATCTGTCTTGTGAGTGATTGTTTCAGTATTTTTTAAAGCGCTGGAGATACTCTTTAGGCAGGGGAACATGTTGTCTGGATTTATCCTTAAAAAGACCTACTTTTCCTACCCAAGACAACAGGTATTTGACCATGTGTGGCCTGAGATCCACCCCCTACACTTTCATGAATCAGTTGTACCAATCTTCCCTTCCTTGTTTAGGTGTAGGCCATGCCTAGTGAAACCCCATCTGTTGATAGTCCCAACGGGCACCAGCGAAACATGAGCAAAGTTGGCTGTCCTCAGAGCCGTCCCTAACCCCACACTGATTCGCCTCACAGCTCCATCAAGGTGTGGTCGATCATGACGCCGTAACAGCTGAACGAAGTGTAAGTTGGTGCCATGAGTCTGGGAAGCTATCTTGTCCAGGTCACCACCTATATCATATGCCCCATCCCTGTCCAAAGTGTTTCCCCCCCGAACCACTATCACTACGTGGTCCTCTTTTGTAAAGTCCTTACATAAAACCGTAGGTCCTCTATTACATGACTTAGTCCTGCATTAGGCTTGAAGATATTTGTGGCCTGGTACGCTGGCCCTAAACCTTCCTGTAACTGAGGGCCTACACCTCGCCCATGGTTACTACCTAGCAGCAGCACTTTCTACACTTTGTTTGTTCCTACGCTTCTTGGCCTCAGTTGAAGTGTGCTTCACATTTCCTGCTCCTCGTTCTACCTGAGGCTCTTCTCAACTTAACTCTGGCAGTGGTAGACACCTGTTTTTGCTGTTGATAAAACTGTCAGATCGCGTTTTCTTTCTTCCTGTCCTCCTACCAGCTGCCAGTTCCCAACCACCCTCCTCCCCCTATCTCCGTTATCTCCCTTGATCCTTATGAGATCCTTCCTTTCTTCCTGTTCCCCAATCAAAATGTTCCTACTGCATATTCTGCAGCTCCAGGAGAGAGCCTCTTCTGCTCTCCTAACATTGTCCCCATCGTATCCCACCCAGTGAAAATATTTCCTACAAGATCGGCAACAAATCCCTGTGCTCACTACCCTATAACATCTCCCACATTTCTCACTCATGGTCAGTTTCGAAAGGATACTTAATTTTAAAGAATGTTTTAAATTTGTCTAGGACGCGCGATTGGTTGTGTGTAAACAAAAAACGACACAAAGGTCTTATGTGCGGTGGTTGTTTTTCCTTTATGCTGATTTAGAGATACAATGACAGAAGAATGAGTTTGTAATTAATTTGCTTTTAGAGAATTTACGTCATCAGGCGTGTCTGGTCAGGTTTTTAAACGTTTATAACTCAGAAAATTTAGGCATAGATCGCGTATATCTAACTAGTAAACAATACGAAATGTGTTAGTTAAGTACGGTTTCGAAACGTTTAATTACACTTATTGCGACAATAGACACTGATGAAACTAGTAGCAGTCTTTTTAAACGTATTCTGCACTATAAAGAAAATTTGAATAGAATTTTTTGTATTTATATCACGCAAAACTTCGGGTTATGTCGCGATTATTGGGACTTCAGCTAAAGAACTAGTTTTTTCAAGAACAAGCGCTGCTGGGTCGCTAATATTTAGTTGTGTCACAAGAACGGACACTAAAGCAAGTATACAAAATAAAGAAAATTTAAATTTGACACTATTTCCTCTTAAATAAGTTCATTAAGTGGACGAAGAAAATACCTGTGATCTCACTCGGCGGCCATATTGTATGAGTCGATGATTGAAACAAGACAGCTTCTTCGTCATTTGTAGTTCGAATTAATCTGTGAAAATTGGAGACAGTATTCCTAACATGCTACAGAAGTGTCTGGTGGCAATTTTTTATATCATTTTTGACCAGTTTTGCCTACGTCTCGCCTTAATCCAAAAGATTCCTGTGTTTATTTTTAATAGTAATGTTTACTGCAGCAGAAGTATACGAGTATTTTACCGGAAATATAGTTTACGGTTAAAAGGAAAGTGCTTCCTAACGCTCTCTACTGGTAACATCACTAACGTGATGACATTTGTTTTGACCTTTTCTAACAGTTAGCTACAGAAATTGAGACCTCCAGTCTATTTATAACCATTGACTGTGACAAAGTAAGCATAAGTGTGCTGTTGTAATTCCAGAAACGCGCATTCGCTGTGCATGGAGTAGATACACAAACAGGCAGCAGATTCAGCAATACCGTGCTGATTTTGTTTTGCTGCTGTTTGCTGCAGCTCTGGCAATACAAAACGGGTAAGGGGTGGCGACTCCTGAGTTACTCATCCTGGGGAGGCATTCGCACGATGTACGCCGCAGCTGCACAACCTTTTAGATTGGTTGTCGCTTGATGCACACTTCCGCTGTTCCTTATGTTACCAGCATCTGTCGGTGCAGCCGAAGCACCTCCGTGATAATCCGACTACGTGTACAATGGCGCCTCAACAAGTGATAGCATCATCTAGCTGGTGACGTACACACTGAGATGACAAAAGTGATAGGACAGCGAAATGCACATACAAGGTGTTCCAGAAGAGCGAGGAAAAATTTAACAAGACATAGAAGATGATCTACTGAACAATTTGACACAGAGAACCTCTGGTCGGTGAAGCTACCTTAAGGAGATAATGCCGGCCGCTGTGGTCTCGCGGTTAAGGCGCTCAGTCCGGAACCGCGCGACTGCTACTGTCGCAGGTTCGAATCCTGCCTCGGGCATGGATGTTTGTGATGTCCTTAGGTTAGTTAGGTTTAACTAGTTCTAAGTTCTAGGGGACTAATCACCTCAGCAGTTGAGTCCCATAGTGCTCAGAGCCATTTGAAGCATTTGATTTGAAGGAGGTAATAGGAATAAAATCACATCACTGTGTACTTTTTTATTTACGTTATTTAGAGATAACTGCAAAAACCATAACTGACACAATCAACGTACCATTTGTACTGTATCTTAAAAAATGTCCTGAAACTGATGACCATCAACTGCAATGTAAGCATGACATCGGCGAACAAGATTCTGACAAACCCTGACAAATATTCCTAGTGTGTTTAGAATCATGTCACAGTCATCTGCGTAGCCACTGGGGTCTCATACACAAGGGACTTTACATATCCGCATAGGAAATAATCAAGGAGATTCAGGTCAGGTGACCTGTCAGGCCATGGAATGCGACCTCCTCTTCCAGTCGAGCGATCAGGAAATACAATGTCGGCACTGCTGCATCGTAGTCGGCCGGAGTGGCCGAGCGGTTCTAGGCGCTTCAGTCTGGTACCGCGCGACCGGTACGGTCGCAGGTTCGAATGCTGCCTCGGGCATGGATGTGTGTGATGTCCTTAGGTTAGTTAGGGTTAAGTAGTTCTACGTTCTAGAGGACTGTTGACCTCAGATGTCAAGTCCCATAGTGCTCAGAGCCATTTGAACCATTTTTTGCCCCATCTTATTGTACTGTACGTCTCTGAACAGCACTGAGTAACGAGTGGATCTGTCATTAATTCATAGCACGTTCTGTCATGGGACAATTCAAATACGGCACAACAGACCACCTTATAGACAAGTAAAGTAAACAAGAACTGCATCATGACTTCTTGGTAATCAGACTCCTCCTCCTTGTTTCCTTGCGTGAAATAAAGGAAGTAAATGTAAACAAAGAGCACAGTACTTGTAAACGTGTACGGATGTTTGTTGTAAATAAGCTGGAAAACATTCCCTAACTTAAACTGTTCAGTGGAACATTCTCTATGTCCTGTTACATTTTTGCCCGCTCTTAGGGAGACACCCTGTAGACAGACGGCGGAAGTATCGCGTGCACGAGTTCTCTGGCGGAGCTGTCATTTGTACTCAGCTGACGTCCCATTTTGGAAATACTAGCGGAATTCAATGTTCAGAGGTCTGCAGTGTCAGCAGTGACCCGAGAACACCACATTTGAGGCATTGCCCCTCACGGCGGACAATGCAGCGGCCGACGGCCTTCATTTAACGAACGAGTGCAGCAGCGGCGTTTGCTTGTAATTGTCGGTGCTAACATACAAGCAACAGGCTTTGAAATAAACGCGGAAATCGAGGTGGGGCGTAGAACGGTCGTGTCCGTTGGGACAGTGCGGCGCAGTTTGGCGGGTTTAATTAGCTGAGGCCGCAGGCGGGCGACTCGAGTGGCTTCGCTAACAGAGCGATACAGCCTGCAGCGCCTCTCCTGGACTGGCTGAATCAAATGCGACTGGAAAACCGTGGCTTCGACACGCGAATCCAGCTGATGGTCGGGTTCGAGTTTGGCGCAGGCCAGGGACCCAGTTTGTCAACGAGGCAATGTGCAGGCTGTTTGCCTGGTGGTAGCTCCGTAATGGTGTGTCCTGTGTTTACATGAAATGGACTAGGTCCTCCGGTCCAACAGAACCGATTATTGACTGTAAATGGCTAAATTCTGCAGTCTGAAAATCTGTTGCAGCCATGCTTCGCCTAACGAACAACTGAATATTTATTGATGACAACACGCCACGTCATCACACCATAATTGTTTGCGTTTTAACTCAGAATACTGCAGTGGACATGTTTCAGACTTTCATTTCATTTACAACTCTGAAATTTACAACTGCGAGGAAAAATGGAAAAATGTTAACACGCATCATTCTCTGCGCAAACCGAATGGCTAAATATCCACTCACTATATGTGTGCCATTTCTCGCTTCTCACTGCTGACTGATTGACCAGCATGCTTATATCTATTTATTTTATTAATAATGCGACCACAGTTCATTAGCTACCCCTGAAAAATTACTTGACATTTCATGTGAAGCCTAAAATTTATTCTAGCTTAATTACGGTACTTTATTAATCAAAAGTATCCATTTACTTTCCTTGAGCGTCCTTAAGCAATATAATACTCAAATGGAACAAGCTCGTAAGGATATAGTAAAATAGAATATACATTCATACCACATTTAACATTAACATAGCATAATTAACATTAACCTAGTATAATTAACACTAATAGCATAATATAAAATACTTAAAACATGTCATGTATCCACTGCTTTATTTTAAATCACATTTTCTTTCCTTTTTCTTACCTTCTGGATTCACAGTTATTTTTCTAAACCCGGATGGGAATAATAAGGTGACTGACGTCTAGTTGTTTACAGAGCTGCTACCATAGCAACAGCCAATGAGAACACCTCGTGTTCTATTCACCGATGTCAGATCTCTTCGCTGCTGCAGGTAGCGGCCACTGCAGACGATGCTCCAGTTCCGTAACGTCAACTGTTGCAAATTGGAAATTTGTGGCAAATCTTACGGGACCAATTTGCTGAGGTTATCGCTCTCTAAGCTTAGGCACTACTTAACCTAACTAACGTACACTAAAGACAACACACACTCCCACGCCCGAGGGAGGACTCGAACATCCGACGGACGTGCCGCACGAACAGTGCAAGACGCCCACGACCACGTGGCTACCCCGCGCGGCCCGTAAACTGTTGTGGTCCATTTCGTTGTTTGCTTTTTTTCTTCTGAGCGGCGAGTTTAATTAGCGCTACACAATGTCTGAAATTAGTAGTGGAAGTCTGCAATAATAAAGAAAAAAATGATGGCTGCTAAATGGGAAGTTCAGCCATCTGCTCATGTTTTGCGTGGTCAGACGCGTGAGTTCATGTGCTCGGTGCGGAGATATTTCGAGGACAGACACAATGGAGCAACTCTATTGCCTCTAACGATGGTATTTGACGCTTTGAAGATACATAAAAATAACGTCGTCAAAATTTGTAAGGACAAATGCTGCACACAACGGGAAGAGGTTGGTTCGTCCAAACAGCGAAGAATCGGAGAGTGGAGAAGAAAAGAACCGTGGGAAACAAACGGACTCTTCACCAATATGCTGTCGTATGCTGATATTACGAGAGAAAAAAACATCCGAGTGTAAAAAAGCGATGCCTTACTCTTCGCGAGGCATTATTATTCAGTGGCAGCAAGATGTCAGAGCCCTCGGTTTTCATCTTCTTCTCTTCAGGTATTAGGCAAGAATTGCCTGTTACGGTACCCATCTCTGTCGCAGTCTTCCTCAGTCATTCTCTCATGGTGCTAATAATTTCTTGCCTTTAAGGGAAGTCTCTCACTCTCCATTCTTTGCAGATGTTCATTTCATTTTCTTCTGTAATCTCGAATTTTATCATTGAGGCTATGGATTTGCAGTTATTCTCTAATATTTTGATTTCTTAGCCTGTCTTCTCTTGTGCAACCTTTAAGACCTCTCAGGAATTTCACTTCTTATGCCTCAATCCTGCTATCTTGCTTCTTTGTAATCACCCGTCTCTCATTGCCATAGAGCAGTGTGGGACGGAAAATTATAATGGGGAGGTGACATCGTGGAATGGGGTCGTCGATTTTTAGTAACTGTCGTTAAAGTGCCGTTTCAAGACATTGTGTGACTCGACGAAACCTGTATAAACGCCTGTCACTCCGTCAGGAGATGAACCACGATAGTTTTCTGAAGTGGTTCAACGGGCACTACTGGGAACTTAAATCGACCGTTGTCCTTGTGATGGGTAATGCCCCGTACCGTTCAGACATTAAAGACAAAGTAGCAACGATGGCAACGAAAAGGCCGACATTGTCGAATGGTTGAAACGACACGGATTAAGGACGATTAATGTACGGTGCAGCTCATGGAAGCAGTACAGAAAAATAAGCCACAGTCTCAACCGCATGTTGTGGACGATGTAGCTAAACAAAATGGCCACAGGATTCTTAGGCCTCACCATACTAATGCCGCTTTGACGCAACCGAAATGATTTGGGAACAGATTAAAAATTACGTTGAAACAAATAACAAAAGTTTCACGGTGGCAGAAATTCAAAGACTGTTAGAGGAAGCAGTGGCACAAATAAGGTCATAGAAATGGAGGACTGTTGTACACCACACAGAAACGGCTATTAAAGAAGCACGGAAAGGTAAAGTGAGTGTAGAGAGTAGTATTGAAAATATAATTATATCCTTGGGGAATTCCTGTGTCTCGTCCTTGGACCACAACACAGATAACGACATTGTTGAGGAAGAAAGTGATTCTGAACTAAGCGACATTTCGTCTTTATTTTTGTGTTTGTGTTTCGTTTTTTTGACTGAAGATGTGTACTGCAGTTGCACAATAAATCTCATCTCGTTATTAAGGAATACGCCTCTGCCCAAGGATGACCCTCCAAATGCACACTACAGTGATTGGCAAGTACTCATGCAGTTTATATTATTTTGACTTCATTGGTTATTGTACTTACATGAACGACTGTGATCCATTATAACACCCATTATGTAACTAATACGACAATTGAATGCGATTCATTCTGATTATTGTAAAAACAGTGCGCTTCCTGTTGCTTTCGCTAAGATATACACTCCTGGAAATTGAAATAAGAACACCGTGAATTCATTGTCCCAGGAAGGGGAAACTTTATTGACACATTCCTGGGGTCAGATACATCACATGATCACACTGACAGAACCACAGGCACATAGACACAGGCAACAGAGCATGCACAATGTCGGCACTAGTACAGTGTATATCCACCTTTCGCAGCAATGCAGGCTGCTATTCTCCCATGGAGACGATCGTAGAGATGCTGGATGTAGTCCTGTGGAACGGCTTGCCATGCCATTTCCACCTGGCGCCTCAGTTGGACCAGCGTTCGTGCTGGACGTGCAGACCGCGTGAGACGACGCTTCATCCAGTCCCAAACATGCTCAATGGGGGACAGATCCGGAGATCTTGCTGGCCAGGGTAGTTGACTTACACCTTCTAGAGCACGTTGGGTGGCACGGGATACATGTGGACGTGCATTGTCCTGTTGGAACAGCAAGTTCCCTTGCCGGTCTAGGAATGGTAGAACGATGGGTTCGATGACGGTTTGGATGTACCGTGCACTATTCAGTGTCCCCTCGACGATCACCAGTGGTGTACGGCCAGTGTAGGAGATCGCTCCCCACACCATGATGCCGGGTTTTGGCTTTGTGTGCCTCGGTCGTATGCAGTCCTGATTGTGGCGCTCACCTGCACGGCGCCAAACACGCATACGACCATCATTGGCACCAAGGCAGAAGCGACTCTCATCGCTGAAGACGACACGTCTCCATTCGTCCCTCCATTCACGCCTGTCGCGACACCACTGGAGGCGGGCTGCACGATGTTGGGGCGTGAGCGGAAGACGGCCTAACGGTGTGCGGGACCGTAGCCCAGCTTCATGGAGACGGTTGCGAATGGTCCTCGCCGATACCCCAGGAGCAACAGTGTCCCTAATTTGCTGGGAAGTGGCGGTGCGGTCCCCTACGGCACTGCGTAGGATCCTAGGGTCTTGGCGTGCATCCGTGTGTCGCTGCGGTCCGGTCCCAGGTCGACGGGCACGTGCACCTTCCGCCGACCACTGGCGACAACATCGATGTACTGTGGAGACCTCACGCCCCACGTGTTGAGCAATTCGGCGGTACGTCCACCCGGCCTCCCGCATGCCCACTATACGCCCTCGCTCAAAGTCCGTCAACTGCACATACGGTTCACGTCCACGCTTTCGCGGCATGCTACCAGTGTTAAAGACTGCGATGGAGCTCCGTATGCCACGGCAAACTGGCTGACACTGACGGCGGCGGTGCACAAATGCTGCGCAGCTAGCGCCATTCGACGGCCAACACCGCGGTTCCTGGTGTGTCCGCTGTGCCGTGCGTGTGATCATTGCTTGTACAGCCCTCTCGCAGTGTCCGGAGCAAGTATGGTGTGTCTGACACATCGGTGTGAATGTGTTCTTTTTTCCATTTCCAGGAGTGTACAATCAACAGGAACAGTGAATCATTTTATACACAGGAGCGCGTTTGTTAATCCACAAGGATTTAACGATCCTGTAAATCAAACTCAATACCGCACATTAAAAGGCAATGTGAGTCAGGTAAGGAACCGCACAGCTGTTGCTGCTACAGCCATATGCGCCGCATGCACCACCAAACCGACAACATGACCCCCTTCTACGCTCAGCTGTGCTTCGCTCTCATACACTTTGTTATTCTGATCCGGGTATAGAGCAGGGTAACCAAGAATTCGGCTCGCGGCCCCTGTTCGGGCCTCAGTGCCCAAGCGCTCAGCCTCGCTTTACGCCTCCTCCACCGCCAAATGGTTCAAATGGCTCTGAGCACTATGGGATTTATCTTCTGAGGTCATCAGTCCCCTAGAACTTAGAACTACTTAAACCTAACTAACCTTAGGACATGACACACATCCATGCCCGAGGCAGGATTCGAACCTGCGACCGTACCGGTCGCTCGGCTCCAGACTGTAGCGCCTAGAACCGCTCGGCCACTGCGGCCGGCCCTGCACCGCCACACCGCGCTGTCTGAGCGCGATGAAGGGGAAGAGGGGAAAACTGCGAACGCGCCGCGCTCCAATGGCGGTGCAGTCGCCGTGCAAGCGACTTAATTTTGCATTTCGCATTCCTTGACCAACACAGATTACAGACAAAAGAAGTATTTAGAATTAATTAAATATTTTTTGAGCGCTGAAGACGTAATATAATTTTTATCTGGTACAAACTGTCGGCGTACAGACAGACGCAGACAATTTCACAGAGTTTTGCCCTCAGGTTGCCATGTAATAGTGACTTACTTAGTTCCATTATCGGAGAAAGATCTTCCATACAAATATGTAGATAAAAACCTTGTAGCAATTTTGCAACCTTATTACGGAGACTTGGAAAATCTAACCGAGAAAAGCAATGTAGCAGTCCTGGACAGTTTGTCACTGATACTGCAGATCAGTCAGTTAAGACCAGACAGACACAGGGGCACTGTCAACTGAAACGGCAAACGGTCTCGAAAACAGCTCGAAAACAAATGAAAGACTGACAGTGTCCTCAAAATCTTTGTAAAATATCCTTTTAATTCTTGCAAGGCCACAATGAACTGTTCGACCTCGCGCTTTCTGTAACACCAGTGAGCTTAGACAACTGGACTGTCTTTCTTAGAATGCGTCCGTTCTGCAATGCGATTTTCTTTTTAGTTGCGCCCTATCAAACCAGAAAGCAGTTATTCTAAATTGTTTTACTGTCGGCTGTATGGAGTCCAGTTCACTTAAAATGCGAAGTTCGCAGTCCATTCTGGATGTTCTGATTTTCATCCCTGTAGTCGTTTTCCTTATAAGACATCCCCATATTCTTCGTTCATTTCCAGTGAAAATTGTGGCAGCTGATGGAGGAATAATGGGTGCGACTCCAAGAATTTTACATTTTGTACCACAAATTTCTTCAAGAGCTCCACGCCTGCAAATTTTGCGCAAAGTGCTTCTTAGTGTACAGAACATTGAATCCCATCTGTCGAGACTTGTAATTCTTTGCTCTAAAGATCGAGCAAATCTTTAAACTCTCTCTGCATTGTTTCATAACAAACAGGTAGTATCCGCCCCTTATGCAAACTGTGTGTAAGTAGGCTGTTTATGTTTTCTTTATGTAAGTAGGCTGTTTATGTTTTCTTATTGGCAACGTTACGTAGCGCTCTATATGAAAATCACTGGCTGTGCTGTGTGCAGTCTGTGGCTAGTTTGCATTGTTGTCTGCCATTGTAGTATTGGGCAGCTGGATGTTAACAGCGCGTAGCGTTGCGCAGTTGGAGGTGAGCCGCCAGCAGTGGTGGATGTGGGGAGAGAAATGGCAGAGATTTGAAATTTGTATGATTATTAAGGTAAATACATTGTTTGTTCTCTATTAAAATCTTTCATTTGCTAACTATGCCTATCAGTAGTTAGTGCCTTCCGTAGTTTGAATCTTTTATTTAGCTGGCAGTAGTGGCGCTCGCTGTATTGCAGTAGTTCGAGTAACGAAGATTTTTGGTGAGGTAAGTGAGTTGTGAAAGGTACAGGTTAATGTTAGTTAGGGCCATTCCTTTGTAGGGATTTCTGAAAGTCAGATTGCGTTGCGCCAAGAAATATTGTGTGTCAGTTTAAGCACAGTCTTGTACAATTGTTCTAAGGGGATGTTTCATATGTAGACCCTTAGCCGAGGATACCTCACTGGAATCTTCTGATTTTTTTCTCGTAGTTTGTGTAATTAGTGTAGCTATTGTTTATTGCTAGCGTGTAATTATAGAGAGAATTTCCGTTGTAGTTGTAGTTTTTCATTGTTGTACAGTAAAACAGTTGTGGCATGCATGTAGATTTGCACCAAGTATTTCGCAGCTACGCTTGCAATTAACTAGATATTATTTTCAGTGCTATGTTAATGTGTTCTCTTATTTTTGCTCTTCAAATTGTGCTTTTCTGTGTTATTGTGTGAAATATTGTGACAATAATGGCGTGTGAAAAACGTAACACTGGGCTCCAAAGTAAACTGAGAAATGACAGTGAAGACGAAAGTAGTGTGTTAGCGCCACCGTGTAATGAATTAACTAATGTTCAACTTAGTAATTTGGTAATTGTGCATAGGCAAATGGAGCGGGCGGCAAACAATGGCGCAGGCAGTGAAACAATTAGTGAACAGGGAAGCATTATCGATCGATCGGTCGGCAACAGCTTGCCTCAGGAATCCGAAATGACAGGACACAATCTTGCAAATACTGTAGATTCAGGTTTTGCGTCCTCACCCTTTTCTCAAATAAGTCAAGACACATTTTCTGCTTGTCAAAATGTGAATGTTGCCGGTGAAAATGCACTGCCAAAAAGCATAGAGAAACAGATTCCAGACACTAATACATTATTATTGCAATTAATGCAATAAATGGAACAAAATTAGAGACAAATGGGACAAAATCTTCAAAAGTTAGACACAATGGAACAAAATCAGAGACAAACACAGCAAAAGCTTCAAAAGTTAGACACAATGGAACAAAAGCTTCAAAAGTTAGACTCATTGGAACAAACTCCCGAACAAACACGTGAATATTTAACTGCTGAGTTACATAACATTGAATCGAAATGTCAAAAAGTCTGTAATGACGTAAAAACACAAATTTGTGAGCATTTCCAACCTATTTTTTCGCGTCATGAAAATGCATTACAGAATCACGAAGCAGCCATAAGAGAACTGCAAACTATTGTTCATGAAAATCATGACACCTTGCAAGCTAAAATTGACTCAGTTGCATCTGCCGATTCGGTTACGCAACTTGCAAAAACTCAAGAAACCTTAAAGGACACAGTAGATACGATTTCAACACAAATGGACACTCTGAAACTTGGTTCAGAAAAACACACTCAGGAAATAAGTACACTATCGGAGAAAGTAGCCGAACTTTCGGATCAGTTCACTAACTTATCTGCAAAGGTAGATGATGATTTGAATGACACAAGACCTGTAGCCATCACAGACAAATTAGGAAATTCAAACAAAATCAGAATCAAATTAATACGCAACACGAAAGAGAAATCCGGGAAGTACAAGACCAGTTGGCAGAAGTAATACAAAAATTACATATTTCAGAGGACACTCGCGCTCCAACTCGGGAAGAGGGACTTAGAAATACGGAAAAGCCACAAAATAATAACACAGGGCATTTCGGAAATTATGAAAGAAATTGACAAGGTGCACCGACACGACGTAACAATGACCGATATTCTACTCGCCTACACGATGATTTTGACTATAAGCTGTTCATTATTACACGTAAATTCAAAACATTTAAGAATTCTGGCAACGACATTCATCCACAAGCGTGGCTCCATAAATTCTCTCATTGTTTTCCTCCCAACTGGTCATTAGAGCAGAGATTAGAATTTATGTGTGGCTATTTAGAGAATGGACTAGCTGTAAGAATGCGATCGGTCATTCACGATTGCCACAGTGAAGGAGAATTTTACCGTGCCTTCCTCTCAGCATATTGGTCTCAAGCCACACAAGACCGAGTAAAACATAGCATCATAACGATGAAACATTTCGAACAATCTGAATTTTCCAGTTTTGTGAAATATTTTGAAGACATGTTGCACAAGAATCAGTACCTGTCAAACCCTTACAGCCCCTCAGAACGCATCCGCATCTGCTTAATCAAATTGCCTGAACATTTACGACATATTATTTTGGCAGGACGTTGCAAAGACGACATTGAAGCTTTTCAGGGACTCTTACAAGAACTGGAATTGACACTGACAATCGCGTGACACGAAAACAGGAACACAACAATTACAGGCCACATCCGTCACAATTCCGCGATGAAAGAAATAATAACTGGACACGACAAAGCTATTCTTACAACGCAAATCGTGACCAAAACAGACACCACACGTATGACATCTGTTGGCAGAGTAGTAATAACTACAGGGAAAGATCGCATTTCCATAGTAATGAATATGACAGAGATAACCATAAAACCAGACAATATGGGAACCAAAACAATTATTATGAAGGGAGACAGAATAACTTCAGATGCAGCGGTCCAGCGAGCAGTTACCATTGAGTGAGAAATTCTCCACCACGTGACCGGCAAGAAAGGAACTATGGAATCTACCGACATGACGACAGACCTGAATTGCATCAGGACTGGCGGAATTTAAACAGAGTAGGGCCCGGTCGACAAGGTGAATTTGTAGAAGTTAGGTCTCCTAATCCCAATAACGACGCGCGCCAACAAAGAGACAGACAATGACTCGCACCGCAGGCAGCCACGTGTGCCGGCTGGCTCAGTGAAAAATAACATAGACGCTAACCTTGAGAAAAATTTTAGCATTCTTTACCGACATATACCGCATAATTGCGTTCAAGTTGATTTAATGCGTACTGAGGAAGGGTAAAGGATTACACCACATTTCACATGTAAAACCGTTTATTGAGAGATAATTTGCTTTTTAACTTTGTCTTTGCCATAAAACTTTTCACTTCACGTTACTACTATGCTTTGTCAGACTTAGAATCTGTTAACATGCAACAATGTTTGAAGTTAACTATCCAGTCTAGAACCAAGAGAACTTATTTAAACAGAAATTACGAATGCATTGTTATAGTGAACAGACGACACAGTGTTGTTATTTGTACATTCTTGCTTGTTAGTTGCACGATTACGTAACGACTATCAGGCTTACATACTTAGAACATATACTGGCACTACTAATGAGAGTTTAATGCAACATTTTGGTTTACTTGAAAATACATTCTGGATTTAAAGTACTTTCTGTGAGATACCAGATGACACAGTGGTTAGTTTATGTGACAGCTACACTATTTTATCACGACGCTACTAATGAGTGACCATTTACAACGTTGCTTTTCCGGTGTTTCTGTTTTATATCTGCACAGTTTTTCTGAATTCTTCAGGAAAGTAAAACATGTTTTAGTAGTAACTTTTGTGGTATAGCTACAATGAAACAGCCTTTTTCGTAGCACAACAATACGTTACATTATAGTACTTTCTTGATCACGGTAAGGTACATAATAACTACGATATCTATACGCAAAACATTTCACTTTCGTTTATGATGAGGTAAGTACATTGATTTCAGCAGAACTTTGCTTACAGAGGACGATAACTACGACACTTCCACAGAGATTATCTTACAACAAGACCCACAGTTTAGCGCTACAGTACACGTATTTGAGTGATTAATTTTGTACTTAAAACATTTATTTTTAAAGATTTTTGAATTACAAAGATACAAAGGTTTTCCGTGATACATTTCATTCCATTGATGTAATGTGTAACACCTGAGGGTATAATTACATTAATCCTCAGGGGGGTACATGCTTACTTTGTGTATCATGTGTTTGGCAAGCACAAGGAGCCCTAGCTAATATGGTATTTGCTTATAGAACTTTACACATCGGTACCATATTTCTCTAACACAGAATTACACAGCTATATGATTATTTAACAGAGAAACTTTTTTACTACGGCTGTGACAGATGTTTACGTAATTACACCATTGGATAACTTCACACTTACGAAATTGTATTTTGTCTGTACTTTGTGAACTGTTCATATTTTTTCGGAACTATTGTGATACTATAAGAGCTTTGAATGATGTATTTGCTAAGGGAGCATGATTTTAAAGTACGTTTGAGGTAGATGACACTACTGAAATGAGCAGAGAATTTTTTTAGGTTTTGAAACTATTGGAGGAAGCTACGACGATTTTGAGATTTGACTGAGGTGTTATGATATTATTATTACGACGATGATGTGTATTATGCTGCTGAGGTATGTTTATGATTAATAGGCTGATGCTATATGAGTTATTTGATTATGCTACGTATCTCTTATGATGAAATATTGAAGAAGTGTCGACGAATTTGTATGATGAGGTAGGGAATAATGAGTAGTGGTTAGGGACTCTGGTTTGTGAATAAGGACGTTGGAAACCAAGAATCGTACTTTAAGAGTTATGAAATGTATGTAAATGCGTGAATGTATTACAATGCCGACGAAAATTTTTTGGACACTGTTATATTCATAAGATTTTGTTTCTACACATTTGCAACGCCAATTCTCGACCCGTGAAATTTTGTATATGAGACTGTACTGTAGCGGAAACTGCTGTCGTAAATATTTCCGTAAGAAAGTTAAGTGACCACCTGCACGTAATGCGTCATGGGCACCCAGCTGTGTCAGACACCTGGAGAAAAAGCCATTAGGGTGTGCCTCCCAGAGTCACAGGTAAAAAAAAAAAAAAAAAGGGGGAGGCCATTATCCTCGCTGTTGACATTCCTTTGTAGTAAGCATCGCAAATACGACACGCTCATTACTTGGAAAATTACTTACATCTGCACACCTGATTATGACAAGCATCTTTCTACGAGAGTTGAGAGAATTTCTACTAACTTATGAAATGTCACATGACTATTGAATGATATTTTTATGCTTTGCTTTTCGTAGTTGCTTATTTCATTTGATATCTAGTTTACAGCTGTGTTGCAGCATTGGTTTTATAAAATAAAATAAAATGCATTTGCTAATGTGAACACTTTCTGTCAACAGATCTATTAAATAATAATTTTGTGATCCACATTCTTCAAAAAAGGAGCACTTGGAAAGGAAAGAACAATAAGAAGGGACTAGTAACAGTAACTGCATACATAATATTCTTTTCAAGTACATGGTAATATTTTTTTTTACAATATGTTGTTGTGGTGCACCACTTTAATTACATAGACATTAAGATGTGAATATACATTTCCCTTGTCTGCATTGTTGTCTTTAGAGTAATATTTTTTCTGCTTGAGCTATGTCATGTTTAGGTATAAGTTACTGCTGTTTGCCAGGCATAGTGTTACTGAATTTGACTTTGTGTTACTCTGCTAAGCCAGTTTACTACTGATTTATTTTTCTTGTTGCTGCACATTGGCTCATATTAGTTGTAATGTTGCATTGCTTGGTAATTTAGATTTACTGTAGCTTGCTTTGCAATTTTCAGTTTTTGTGTCATTGCTGTTTGCGTTAATTGTTTTGTGCTGCTGCATTGCCTCGTCCCTTAGTTTAGCATCTGAGCTCAGTAGATTTAAGTTAGCTTAAGAGGGGGTAGACTATATAAGAAACTAACTATGATGAATTGGAAGAAATGCATTGAGAAGCTATAAGAAAATGGTGTGCCCAAAAAAAAAAAAAGAATTTTGAAAGAGGATATAAACAAAAAAAGTAGGGTTTAGGGACAACAGGTTTAGGTACGATTTTCTTGGAAATAAATGTTGAGGTAAGATAATGGTAAATAAATAATGAGGTAAGAAATGTGTGAACAGAATACAGAAAGCATGCTTGGATAGAATTTTTTGGCTGCAGCAAAGGTTGAAATAAGACGAAAGCTCCATGAAATGAAGTTTTGGGTTGGACTGCAGTACCAAATGTTACACTGAAAAGGAACCGTGTCCTTTCTTTTTGTGTTATCCCACTATGAGTTTGTGTACCCTTGTGTATTTGTTTTCTTCCTGTCTCTGTGTAGTTTCATAGCACTTTTTCTTCTTCTAATACTAAGCTACATTCACTATGATGAGGAATACTGTTATCCTCAAATATAATTGGCATTAATAATATGTTATTTACCTTGTAAATATGCTTAGACATTATTTATTCTGTTTTGTTTTAATGCTCATGTGTAAAGTTTATGTTTCAAAAGTTATTCTGATCTTTTATGTATGTACTTATGTCATAATTCCTGTAACACTGATGTATATGTTATTTCGATTCTTTAGTAAAGCTTGTACTACAAATGTTATCTGTATTGTTATGTTCTTTAATGATGTATTTTGTACCTTTGTTATTGTATTCTTATGTTTAAAAATTGTAATTGACACCAGTTCATCAAATTAAGTAACTTGTAAGTTACATAGAGGGTTTATATAAGGGCGATGTACTTGAGGATAATATTATGGAAATGGAAGAGGATGTAGATGAAGACGAAATGGGAGATAAGATACTGCGCGAAGAGTTTGACAGAGCACTGAAAGGCCTGAGTCGAAACAAGGCCCTGGGAGTAGACAACATTCCATTTGAACTACTGATGGCCTTGGGAGAGCCAGTCATGACAAAACTCTACCATCTGGTGAGCACGATGTATGAGACAGGCGAAATACCTTCAGACTTCAGGAAGAATATAATAATTCCAATCCCAAAGAAAGCAGGTGTTGACAGATGTGAAAATTACTGAACTATCAGTTTAATAAGTCACAGCTGCAAAATACTAACGCGAATTCTTTACAGACGAGTGGAAAAACTGGTAGAAGCCGACCTCGGGGAAGATCAGTTTGGATTCCGTAGAAATGTTGGAACACGTGAGGCAATACTGACCTTACGACTTATCTTAGAAGAAAGATTAAGAAAAGGCAAACCTACGTTTCTAGCATTTGTAGACTTAGAGAAAGCTTTTGACAATGTTAACTGGAATACTCTCTTTCAAATTCTGAAGGTGGCAGGAGTAAAATACAGGGAGCGAAAGGCTATTTACAGTTTGTACAGAAACCAGATGGCACTTATAAAAGTCGAGGTGCATGAAAGGGAAGCAGTGGTTGGGAAAGGAGTAAGACAGGGTTGTAGCCTCTCCCCGATGTTATTCAATCTGTATATTGAGCAAGCAGTAAAGGAAACAAAAGAAAAATTCGGAGTAGGTATTAAAATTCTTGGAGAAGAAGAAAAAACTTTGAGGTTCGCCGATGACATTGTAATTCTGTCAGAGACAGCAAAGGACTTGGAAGAGCAGTTGAACGGAATGGACAGTGTCTTGAAAAGAGGATATAAGATGAACATCAACAAAAGCAAAACGAGGATAATGGAATGTAGTCAAATCAAGTCGGGTGATGCTGAGGGAATTAGATTAGGAAATGAGACACTTAAAGTAGTAAAGGAGTTTTGCTATTTAGGGAGTAAAATAACCGATGATGGTCGAAGTAGAGAGGATATAAAATGTAGACTGGCAATGGCAAGGAAAGCGTTTCTCAAGAAGAGGAATTTGTTAACATCGAGTACAGATTTAAGTGTCAGGAAGTCGTTTCTGAAAGTATTTGTATGGAGTGTAGCCATGTATGGAAGTGAAACATGGACGATAACTAGTTTGGACAAGAAGAGAATAGAAGCCTTCGAAATGTGGTGCTACAGAAGAAAGCTGAAGATAAGGTGGGTAGATCACATAACTAATGAGGTGGTATTGAATAGGATTGGGAAGAAGAGAAGTTTGTGGCACAACTTGACTAGAAAAAGGGATCGTTTGGTAGGACATGTTTTGAGGCATCAAGGGATCACAAATTTAGCATTGGAGGGCAGTGTGGAGGGTAAAAATCGTAGAGGGAGACCAAGAGATGAATACACTAAGCAGATTCAGAAGGATGTAGGTTGCAGTAGATACTGGGAGATGAAGAAGCTTGCACAGGATAGGGTAGCATGGAGAGCTGCATCAAACCAGTCTCAGGACTGATGACCACAACAACAACAACAAGTTACATTTCACTGCACACGTTTCTGTTGGTCATAGTATATGGACAATATGTGAGAAGTTGGGGCTCTTACTGTTTACGTGTGTGTTAATAATTCAGCAAGGGACTGGATAACAGCATTGCTGGTTCTAAGGACAATTCCAAAAACTTTGTGAGTGCACAAGTGGTGGTTTATGGACTTGCTATATTCTCCACAAGACTCTTCGATGGTGAATGTGCACCTGCACAGTCGCAACAGATGGCTTCTGGTTGTCTCTACAAGGACTACAGTGGGTCTGCATCTTTGATGGCCCACCAATACCATTATTTATACAAGGACTGCAGTGGGTCTGCACCTCTGATGGCCCACCAATACCGTAATCTCTACCAGGACTACAGTGGGTCTACTCTGTGATGACCTACCTACCAATATTCTTCAAAACGTCGAATGACTCTGCTGTGGGTTTGCTCTATTGTGGCCCATTACCTGTCAGCATGTCAACAGTCAGCACTGTCTTTCCGTTGGAAGGACAACACTACATCTTCAAGACTGCATGGAAATCCACTACTTCCGTGTGCATTTTCTTTTACTGATCAGACATTGAGAAAAACACGGCTATTTTGCTGTGATGGATGATCAGGACTGTCTTTATGGACTATGAGAAAATTTTAGATTTTGATCAACATTGTTTCAATTAGTGTGTGCATGCAAACTGTGAAATCTCATCCTTCTCTTGTGTCATTCCCATTCATTTTAGAGTATTATGACGACATATCGCTAGACTGCCTCTTTTTGTGCAAACAGCCAGCGAACCTGTGAGCGTCCTTCATCCCACGATCACACAGTGAAGTGTAAACAGCACTAAAACCACGAGTTTGCCAAACTCAGGGAGTCGTGTCGCCCAGTAATTCCGCAACGCAATGCTAGGTAAAATGTCGCGCTGTTCCAGGTAGTTCTGAGCAGGACCGAGCGAAGCCAAGTTTAACAGACCGGCCCTCGGTCCACACGCGGTTGGCACACCCTGCACGCCTTAACTTTCCTTCAGTCTGGAACCGCGAGACCACCATGGTCGCAGGTTCGAATCCTGCCTCGGGCATGGATGTGTGTGATGTCCTTAGGTTAGTTAGGTTTAAGTAGTTCTAAGTTCTAGGGGACTGATGACCTCAGATGGTAAGTCCCATAGTGTTCATAGCCATTTGAACCATTTGAACCTTAACTTTGCCACGCCGTGGCTGGCCCTGGTCTAGAGCTAACCGTCTTCAACACCCACAGAGCGACTTTTGCTTTCACTCCCGTTACTTAAGAATCCAGATTCTTCCACCCATTTCTTCCAGGCCTTTACTTTGGGGTTTTACTTCCTCCTCATGTTTCCTTTCTTACTTCCTGCTTAGTTTGTTCTTCTGCATTTTAAACGCCTTTCTTTGCTTGTTTATCATCATCACGCGCGACTGGAAATGGAAAGATTGGAGGCTTAAACGGGCGTTTATGACCACCATATTGAGCGCCCCACAAACCAACATCATCATCGTCATCTTTGTTTATTTCTAGCATCGCCACAACATAGCGTCTTTTTTTTCTGCAGCTACTTCCTGCTTATTTGATGGCAGCACTCATTTGTTTCTACTTGTAAGCATCCTCCCTCACCTTACTCCATGCACTGTAGTAGGTAGTGCAGAGGAGGGGGGGAGGGGGGGTTGTTGGCACTTCCCCTGTCTTTATCAAACCATGCCCCCTCTAATTTTGCCGTCCGGAGTGGCCGTGCGGTTCTAGGCGCTACAGTCTCGTGCCGAGCGACCGCTACCGTCGCAGGTTCGAATCCTGCCTCGGGCATGAATGTGTGTGATGTCCTTAGGTTAGTTAGGTTTAATTAGTTCTAAGTTCTAGGCGACTAATGACCTCAGAAGTTAAGTCGCATAGTGCTGAGACCCATTTGAACCATTTGAACCCCTCTGATTTTAAATTACCCATCCCAACCATGGACGATTGTCTTCCGCTCACTAGATACTTAAAACTAAACATATAATTTAAATTTGTGTAGCCGTACACAGAAAGTAATATTACACTATCACTGTTGTGTTGGATGAAGAGCCAACACCGTGTTACTAGAGGAGGCCGAAATGCACGCGTTCTAGCTCACGCATTCTGGCGTGAGGAGGGAAAGACTATACTGACGTGAGGTCTGGAACATGAGAAGGAATTAGAATTCAGAAAGCGGACGTAGCAAGTTTGATACTTAACTTTAATCCATTAATGATGAACGTCGCTCTTGACGGTACATGATTCACAATATCATCTGTTCAGAATAGTAACTGAATATGGCGCCTTGCTAGGTCGTAGCAAATGACGTAGCTGGAGGCTATGCTAAACTGTATGTAGACAGTGAACCATCGCTAGCAAAGTCGGCTGTACAACTGGGGCGAGTGCTAGTGAGTCTCTCTAGACTAGACCTGCCGTGTGGCGGCGCTCTGTCTGCAATCACTGACAGTGGCGACACGCAGGTCCGACGTATACTAACAGAGACACCACAATTACTATTAATACGTTTTCTCATTAATTTTGAAAAAAGCACTATGTACTTAAGCATTTCAAGTTATGCCTTCTTTGTTGCTTTCCTCTAAGATCCGCAGTCTGTTACCTGCGAACTTGCGAGGCGAGTACTGCGGCAGCCGTACCACAGAGGTGAGTGAGCGCCGGAGCTGAAATTCAGCCTTGGTTCCCAGCAGAGGGCGAGCAGCCCGGTACCTGGCTGCACATTTTCCGTTGGGCAAGTTGTTGGCATTGGTGCTGCGTGGACGAACGCTTGCGGGACAGAAGCACAGGGCAGTGCTCACTCGGCAGCCTGAGTCGTCCAACCGCGGACCGCGCGAGTCTAGCTTAACGCAGGACCCCCGTATCGCTTACCCGAAATTAATTGGTGCCGTTCGGTTGTTCTATCTCTTCCACAAAAGACACAGCGAGCTCCACGCGTTCCCGCTTCGGTAGCATTCTTATTGAGTTAAGTGCATGCAGTCCTGTAAAAATTGCGGAATTTCAGCACGACTTTCAAACAATCAAAATTTCGTCGTTTCTTAAGAACAGTGCTTTACCAGATACCTACCCAAACACTGAATGTAAGGAGACTAACAATGGGACTAACAGAGTTAACACAGACGGTGGTTCTAGAAAACAAATCGATAATGATAGTGTTCACATAGATAAAGGGAGGACTTTTTGGAAATTGAAAATTCTGAGAAGTCTCAAAGTAGGAATGGGAGTAACAACAGGCTTGAAATTATAGCAGGAAATTGAGTAGCCTTATCGCTTTTTCCAGTCTGGAACTAGACTAAGCCGTGCTGTCTGTAAATGAGCAAACTTGGTAATATGCACAGTGTGTTCAGAAGATTGTAAAAGCATGGAACGTGTGCAAATCGATAACGCGATTTAGCTTTTGTTCTTGCTAATAATACAAAAACACTAAATGATAAAATCGGTGACCATGCAAAGCGCAAATCACACATGAAATCATACGTAACAAAGGAAAGAAAAGTTTAGAAAAATCCGTGAGTGAAAGTGAGAAGTTATGGGGAAAGCAACGTCAAGAAATAGTGATCTCAACTGCTTCGTTGTTCAGATCTGTATACGTAATGGCTAAACATAAATCATCGTTCAAATTGTATCCTGCAGTAATCCAACAACAAAAGGGTAATGGTTTATCCGCCAGTAATAAGCTTCATTCTGACCATGCATTCCCAAATATTGTAATGTTTATACAAGAAGAAGTGAAAGACAAAAATCTTGTTTATTTCCTTACAGTATCAGGTACAGACTCTAGTATCATGACGGACGAAAGTACACCAACTGCCAATAAAAGCTGTTTAAGAGTATAATTACTTTTGTCCACTCAGGGAGTTGGTTACAATTACATTTTAGATGTTGTCCAGTAATAAAGTCGGACAGGAGAATGCATTTTCAGTGCACTGTTAGCAGCTTCTGTAAAGTATGACATTAAATACGATTTACTAAAAAGTCATCTTGTAACTATAGGAGCATCAACAATGTTTGCATCTTAAACAGGCGTATCCGCTCTACTGCGTTATCATTTACGGAAGGATTTCACTGTCTTGCACTGCGTGAACCACAAAATGCAACGAGCAGTTCACCATGTTATGAATGATGTAGCGAATGTATACCGTAAAGAGGGTTTTTTAAATTGTGTGTATTATGTGTTTTCTCGAAGTCCCAAAAATCAGTAACTACTTCAGCGGGGTTGCTTCCTCATTTAATACCGTTCGAGCTCTTCTTCAATGTCAACGGTTCTCTTCTCAGTCTTTTTTAAAACTGAGTCAAGATGGTTCCCGATCAATTCACGAAGCATCTAAATTTGAAACTTTGCTTAAGCACCCACGAAGTGGTTGCTTATAGTGGAATTAGTTGTGCTCTATGAAGTCGTTTTTCAGATATTATAATTCTTCATCCGAAAGAGAAATTCTTCAGTCCTTAAACCGAAACAAGAAATTGACGTTGCTATAAAATCTCTTGAAACACTGAAAACAAGTGAATTGCTGTGAATGAGTATGATAGTGCCAGAATTGGATGAAAAGCACACATTCAAAGGAGTGCTAATTAAAGAGCTGTCTTGTAATGATTGTAACAAACTTCAGACATTTCGGAAAAATTTTTTATCAGTGTTTCGCAGACAATATAAGACTTTGGAGATTTACATTCTTTTTGTATGTTGTTCTATTAAATTCAGAAACATGGCCATCCGATGATTATTAACGTGTGTTTTTCCACGGTTATGTAAGAAGGTGGATTTTAAATTAAATGAAAGCACCTGTGCGTCATTAGTTAAAGATTTTCAAATCTATAAAGAAAATCCTCAATACATGCACGCTTCTATTGAAGAACTTTTGAAAGCAATAGAAATTATACCTATATCTACAGCTGAATGTGAGCGCGTATTTAGTGCAATAAATCTAACAGTGAATGGCGAGAGAAATCATTTTCAAATTCCGACATTTTGAAATCTGCTTTTCATTTCAATAAATAGACCTCCACTGCACTGCTTCGATGCAGAAGATGCAGCAAGATGGTTCAAGTCTCTGCACCATTGCGCTCTTGACAAGGCAACTGGAAAACCCTCGAATCTTCAGGAGCTGTCTCATTTACCCCGTCCGTTCAGCTAAGTTCCGTAACAGCGTGTGTAAATTGCGCAAACAATATCTTTATAAAACAAAAGAATAGATGAAAGTTAAATAACCTTCACATAATCACTAGCAGCACTCATTAAATTCCTCGCAATTTCAGGAATAGCCACAGAAGTGCTTTATTTTGAGACGCGAAGCAAGTACATGTATCAACAGTTGCATGTAACGGAATGTTATCCCTAGACGCATCTCTACGGAAATTGCATCCCGCATAACAGTATCTTGTCAAAAGACGCGTGTTTTAGTTTCATAACCAAAATATCAAAATCTTTCTGTCACATTTTTATCAAATTTTCAAACAAAACATCGCTGTCATTTTCGATATCTCACAGTAAAGTACCCCTGTTGTTCGGCTACTTTGTTACCCATACCCACCTTTGTGACTTCTTTTTCTGTCAACTTTTTTATCGCAATAAACGCAGCACCAACTTCCGAGCAAAGAAAGGCATCTATTGCAGACGGCTCCTTTTCTGAGACCACGCGTGAACACGAGAGTGCTTATATGTATGTGCATTCTTTCCACAACAGTTTTGTACATGCGATTTTGTTCCCGTACGTCTGCTATTGCGCATGAGGAAAGAGGCATCGTCTGGACATACCTTTCCGCCCTCACACTTAAACGGCTAAATGTATTTGGATGAAATTTGGAACGGGGGTAGATTATACCCTGACTTAACATATAGGGTGCATATATATATATATACATACATACATACACACACACACACACACACACACACACACATATATATATATATATATATATATATATATATATATACCGATGTATAATATACAGGGTGACTCACCTAACATTACCGCTGGATATATTTCGTAAACCACATCAAATACCGACGAATCGATTCCACAGACCGAACGTGAGGAGAGGCACTAGTGTAATTTGTTAATACAAACATAAAAAAATGCACGGAAGTATGTTTTTTAACACAAAGCTACGTTTCTTTAAATGGAACCCCGTTAGTTTCGTTAGCACATCTGAACATATAAAAAATACGTAATTAGTGCCGTTTGTTATATTGTAAAATGTTAATTACATCCGGAGATATTGTAACCTAAAGTTAACGTTTGAGTACCACTCCTCCGCTGTTCGATCGTGTGTATGAGAGAGCACCGAATTACGTAGGGACCCAAAGGGAACGGTGATGGACCTCAGGTACAGAAGAGACTGGAACAGCAGATTACGTCCACAAGCTAACACCTTTTTATTGGTCTTTTTCACTGACGCACATGTACATTACCATGAGGGGTGAGGTACACATACACACGTGGTTTCCGTTTTCAATTACGGAGTGGAATAGAGTGTGTCCCGACATGTCAGGCCAATAGATGTTCAATGTGGTGGCCATCATTTGCTGCACACAATTGCAATCTCTGGCGTAATGAATGTCGTACACGCAGCAGTACATCTGGTGTAATGTCGCCGCAGGCTGCCACAATACGTTGTTTCATATCCTCTGGGGTTGTAGGCACATCATGGTACACATTCTCCTTTAACGTACCTCACAGAAAGAAGTCCAGAGGTGTTAGATCAGGAGAACGCGCTGGCCAATTTATGCGTCCTCCACGTCCTATGAAACGCCCGTCGAACATCCTGTCAAGGGTCAGCCTAGTGTTAATTGCGGAATGTGCAGGTGCACCATCATTCTGATACCACATACGTCGACGGGTTTCCAGTGGGACATTTTCGAGCAACGTTTGCAGATCATTCTATAGAAACGCGATGTATGTTGCAGCTGTTTGGGCCCCTTCAATGAAGTGAGGACCAATGAGGTGGTCGCCAATGATTCCGCACCATACATTTACAGTCCACGGTCGCTGTCGCTCTACCTGTCTGAGCCAGCGAGGATTGTCCACGGACCAGTAATGCATGTTCCGTTGATTCACTGCTCCGTGGTTTGTGAAACCCGCTTCATCGGTAAACAGGTAGAACTGCAACGCATTCTCTGTTAATGCCCATTGACAGAATTGCACTCGATGATTTAAGTCATCACCATGTAATTGCTGATGTAGCGATACATGAAACGGGTGAAAGCGGTGACGATGCAGTATGAGCATGACCCTACTTTGATTCAGTCCACCGGCTCTCGCAATGTCCCGTGTACTCATGTGTGGGTTCATGGCAGAAACAGCAGCTAACACACCAACTGCACACGCTTCTCCTGTGACGGGCCAGTTACGGTCCCGTTTGCGTGCTACGACCATACCTGTTGCATACAGTTGGCGGTAGATGTTTTGCAATGTGCGGCACGTTGGACGCTCTCTGTCCTGGTTCCGTTCTGCATACACTCTGCAGGCTTCAGCTGCATTTCGTCGACACTCGCCATAGATGAGTATCATCTCCGCTTTTCAGACTTCGAGTACACCATGGTCACAGTTCGTACAACACTAAACTATCACATACGTCTGGTAACTCGGTGTACTACAGTTGGTCTGCGTGCGGAGACGAATGCAGAATAACAATCGCAGCAAGCGCTACATGCGGACACTGCGACAGCTAGACCAAACCACAACAGTGCACTACAGCCACACTCGTAAACACGGTCGTCATCGTAAACATGTCCCTGCAGATGCTGCTCGCCGACCGTGGCCCGTGTTTGTTACAACACGCAACTGAACGTTGGAGGTTTCAAGCGTCAACTTAGGGTTACAATATCTCCAGATGTAATTAACATTTTACAATGCAACAAACGGCACTGATTACGTATTTGTTTATATGTTCAGATGTGCTAACAAAACTAACGTGGTTACATTAAAAAAACGTAGGTTTGTGTTAAAAAACATACTCCCGCGCATTTTTGTATGGTTTGTATTAAACAATTACACTAGCTCCTCCGCTCACGTTCGGTCTGTGGAATCGGTTCGTCAGTATTTGATGTGGTTTACGAAATATATCCAGCGGTAACGTTAGGTGACTCACCCTGTATATACAGGGTGTTACAAGAAGGCACGGCCAAACTTTGAGGAAACATTCCTCACACACAAATAAAGAAAAGATGTTATGTGGACATGTGTCCGGAAACGCTTAATTTCCATGTTAGAGCTCATTTTAGTTTCGTCAGTATGTTCTTCCACCTACGCTCAATGGAGCACGTTATCATGATTTCATACGGGATACTCTATCTGTGCTGCTAGAACATGTGCCTTTACATGTACGACACAACATGTGGTTCATGCACTGATGGAGCTCCTGCACATATCAGTCGTTCGTACGGTTCTCAACAACAGATTCGGTGACCGATGGATTGGTAGAGGCGGACCAATTCCATGGCCTCCACGCTCTCCTGACCTCAACCCTCTTGACTTTCATTTATGGGGGCATTTGAAAGCTCTTGTCTACGCAACCCCGGTACCAAATCTAGAGACTCTTCGTGCTCGTATTGTGGACGGCTGTGATACAATACGCCATACTCCAGGGCTGCATCAGCGCATCAGGGATTCCATGCGACGGAGGGTGGATGCATGTATCCTCTCTAATGGAGGACATTTTGAACATTTCTTGTAACAAAGTGTTTGAAGTCACGCTGGTACGTTCTGTTGCTGTGTGTTTCCATTCCACGATTAGCATGACTTGAAGAGAAGTAATAAAATGAGCTCTAACGTGGAAAGTAAGCATTTCCAGAGAAATGTCCACATAACATATTTTCTTTCTTTGTGTGTGAGGAACGTTTCCTGAAAGTTTGGCCGTACCTTTTTGTAACACCCTATATATATAAATTGGAAACGTTTATGCCATATAGCTTATTGACTGACTTACCTGAAATTTTTTCACGGTACTGTAACGAACATCCAGATGGGCATACATGTTTTGTCAACCTATTTGAGATTATGGAGGGGGGGAGGGGCAGGAGGTGATGCAGAGAGTTGGGGAGGAGTTCGATATGTTGAAAAATATAGGCTATATACTTTTATAATTTATATAATGCAGACTTCCAAGAGATAACTTTTGAAATTAACTATATGGGTGGATAGTGAGTTTTGGCATTAACATTTACTCATAAGTAACTCTTTAACCACGGATAACACCTCGAGGCAAGGCTAGTAATTGATTATACTAATGTACTAGGGCATCTCATATTCTTTACCTCTGGCTAAAGCGCAAATCGCACACTGAGGTAGCGGCAACTATGGTGTGGATGGTACGTAAGTAATGCTGTGCTATGATTTGAAATGACTGAAATGTAGCTTGCAGCAACACTTCACATTTAACATGGTGGTGAAGAAGAGTGTCCATTGTCCCGTGGGCAACTAGGCCGATGGAGTTGCAGAGGAAGCTCGAACTGAGATGCGAGGGGTGAGGGGTTGGTGCCTTGTTATTTTCAAACGACTAGATAATGACTTGGAAACAGTTGCCCTCCTGAAGTCGAGTTCAAGGTGTTCTGTCGACCTACTCGCATCTCGAGAATGTAGTATCACACTCGTGCAGAGTGCCTTGTATTTCTTTTAAGATCATCTTACACACTTGCAGCTGTAATTCCACAGTCTATAAATTCAGCTTAACACATTTTCTTCCGTGGAATTATAGTTGGGTAACACATTTTAATTCATTTCGCTAGTTATTATTCAGTCTTAGCAGAAAGTCCACATCGGTGTAGTCCTGTTCATCGTCCACCTTTACAGTAATTGTGGTTTCTTTAATATCCACTATTTTTTGGTAAGGATTACACAGGTCTCCTGCAATTTTCGTGTTCAAATAATCTGCGGGGAGAGAGGCGGCTAGAATTGTCCAAATCAATTGATATCCCGACGCATGGACGCAGATTCTTAATGCACTAACAGCCCCGCTTATTAGAGTCGTTGTGAATAACTGTAAGCACACTTTTGTTCTGCGGCGAACTGACAAATTTATGGCAACATGCGTTAAACTTCACCAATTTTTAATTGTTATTTTTCATGGATTGGCGACGAGGAGCAGGCGGGAGTAATCCCGGACGGTGTTGCGCCGAGCCTTGTCAGGCGGGTTGCGTCGCCGACTCGCTAGGGGCTCAGCGGGCAGCGGGCAGTCCGGCACTATGTTTTCGAATTATTTGCCCCTCATTGTCATCTGTCTTTCTATGCAGAATTTCGAGGAACGGGTCACCTAGTCTGCGGCTGCGAAACCTTAAGTCATCTTCACCTACCTACTTCACTTCCTTTTTTTTTTAACAGCTTATCTGCATCCGCCCGATTATTCTCTTTAGTGTGGTTTCTCACGACTCGGTTCACGGGGCTAATGCCACCCCAGATGCTGGAAATCTGTCAGCTCAGGTTCATCTGAAGGGCGCCTACAGTAGGCAGACAGAAATGTGGAAACACCACAGACACAAGACATCAGCACGCCTGATATGCCATATCAAAACCGTGGCTTTCAAAACAGCTTCCAGTCGTCTCGGAATAGATAAATACAGGTCCTGTACGGTTTTCAAGAGAATTGTAGAGCATTCTGCCCGCAGAACCGTGGCAAGTCCAGGAAAAGACAATAGAGGTGGACACTGATCATGAACACCTCTCTCTAAAGAAGACCACGAGGGCTCAGCAACTCTGAGGTATGGTGGCTGTGATGGCCAGGCGAGGAGCTACAGTTGGTCCTCGTGCGCACACAGCCAGCCGTGTGAACAGGGCGCTCAGTATTGGTGAACAAACACTGTACAATGGGATGGGCCTCATCAGCGATAATGATCACATATCCCCTGGTAGAGTAACCATGAAGTCCATGGATTTCCACGATACAGCTGCCCAAATCACCACAGAACCGCCGCCGTGTTTCATTCTTGTGACATAAACTCGGTCAGGAGTTGGGAACAGTGTGGTGTGCAACAAAACTCGTCCTAGCAAACGAACTTCTTCCATTTCTCCACTGTCCAGGTTTTGTTGCCTTGCCACAACATTTTCTTGTTGCAGTGATTTACATCACTGCTGAGCGATATTGGAATTCGAGCTTGTACTGCAATTCACAGCTTATGGAGCTCCCTTCACGTAGTTTTAGTGCTGACACGCTTTACGAGTACCTCATTCGGTTGTGCAAACAGTTTTGCAGCTGTCTGCCTCTTCTTTTTCTGTCACAGTTCTTTTCAGTAACCTTCCGTCCGATCATTCTACACACACTTCCGCCAGCTTTGTTACTTCGCTGCTGACGTTTTCCTGCTTTCACTCTATGAGGTATAAATGCTTGAAACTTGTCTCTTGCAACACCAAACACTTCGGCTATCTCGGTTACAGAAGTAGTCACCATACGATCAGCGACAACAGGCCAAAATCTGAACTCACGTAGCTCCTCAGAACACGGTTTGGGCCTGACTGACTCGTGCAACGTACTGAGGAAATACCGCAACTGCTGTTCGTGGTCAAGCTTGGCTCGCATCTATACTTTCTTTCAAGCGTGAATTTCTCACTGTTACTCCACGTATTTCTCCAGCCTCTGCATATGCCGAGCACTGCATGAGGACACACATCGTACGCGCACTGCATTACCGATTAGATGTTGCTGCAGCAACCCTTCTGACTGACGGTTTGAGGGACTTCAACCGTAATGGAACGCTTACAGACCCTATCTTTCAATGTTATTTATTATGTGGTTACCAGTCCCAGTGATTCAGTACACCATCTTAAGAGCTTAACTGACATTGAGGGGGCTAACTCCAATCGTATACAGGATTCCATCAGTTGGCAACATCTATCAACTGGTTTCCGTAAACCGTAATAACGATACTGTGCCTCCAATCAACTACCAAATTGTGTATTGTCTGTATTCAACCGGGGACTTAGCAAGAAGGGAGAGGCTTCGTCTCGCCGTAGCCCTCAGTGATTCACAACTCCACAACAGGTCACAGCAGTCCACCCACCCGACCGCCGCCCCAAACCGAACCCACGCTTCAATTACCAACTTGGTTCCAGTTTGTTACAGCTGTAACAGCTATGGGCGAGGATATTAAGGAGTGAACATTTAAGTCGGAAATTTCATTGCCCTCTGCACGATGTAATCCACAGAATCATAGAAATTCAAAATGGGTGCCGTTCTTCTCTGGAATAAAATCATCACGTTTGACGTGGCTTGGTGTTATTAATATGAACTTACCGCTCAAGTGCAGAAACTCACGTGAAGGGTTAACTCTTTGACGATATAACCGACACTGAAGCCACTGTGTCATCTTCCCAAAGAATGACTTTTCTCACAGTTTAACATGGTACTGTGAACGTTATGCACGTTGTAATCACGTGAGAAAAGGCTATGTAGAACACATGAAGGATTAAAACACCTTTTAACGTTTGTCTGATTTTTATTCATGCAGTGTCGAAAGTCTTTTGACTGACGGTATGTCTTCTATCGTTCCATAGCCTCTAAGTTGAATGTGTGTTCTTAGTATCCAGGCATCGTCACTTGGGCTAATCGAAAGCAACGCTCCTTGTCAGCTTTCCGCATGCCTTTCGCTTGTTTGCTTGTCGGAGCATCGTGAGTGACGGTGATGAGAGCTTCCTTCTTTCACATCTGTGCCACGGCGCAACTGTATTTTGTTCCTCTAACATTACAATGTGAAATACGAGAGAAAAACGTGGATAATTAGTTACGGACAAGAAGAGAACCGACTCTTTTGGAATGCGGAAGATTAGATGGATATATCTGATAACTAATATGGGAGATATTAAGATAAGGGATGGGATCATAGAACAAATTCCGAGACATCCAAGAAATAGTCAAGTTTGTAATAAAAGTTGGTGTGTGTGTGGAGGGGGGGGCGTTAAAGAGGTAGACCAATCTTGGAGAAACGTAGAATGAAATGTGTGTTCCAGACTGCCTCTAAACACATAACGCGCATTGGATGCGAGAAAGGTGGTTTAGGTCTGCATAACGCCGGTATTAATCTGAGGCTACCTAAAGTATTGGTTAGCATACACATGGTCAAAGCACGAAGATGTCTGAAGACCGTTATGTTAGAAATATATGTCACAGACACTTTCAACTGTTCAGCAAATCTCCGTTTCTGAAGCGGTGGTTGGATACCGATCACCTCTAGCGTCTGGCTGCACATCTGCTCTTATCCCTCTCACGCCTCCCAGAAACCCCCCCCTCGCCCCCCCCCCCCAAATGAAACTACAGAACGATCGTCAAACTCTCCCCTTCATCTTCCTATTCTTCTTGTGTTGCCTTCTCTTTGCTAACTAATAATCGTGGCGTAAACTTTAACTCAATGGCATACTATTCCATAACCTGGATGCCTCTCATCAATATTGTTAATAGTATGAAAGGAAATTCAAATACAAACCTCCAATCTGGCTCGGAAAATGTGCGAACGGATAACGACTTTGCATGGGATTAGCATTACTGCGGCATACAGACTATTTTTTGACAACGACGCTCGAGGGCAAGGTAATTTCCGTTATAACACGAATGGGAAGCCATCTTGTACATGAGAGCTCAAAATCTTAGCTATTCTTTCTTCCGTTCTGATATTTTGAGGAAGAACATGTGGGTGGGCTTAATGGCTGGGAGGAGCTTACTGCATTCACAGAATTGAAACTGATGCTAAGCTGAATGTAATAACATTGTTATAACATTTACACGTCACATATAAAAATTTCAGTCCGCCCTAGGGCAGGTCTGAGGCGTCTTGTCACGGTCCACGAGGCTCCCCCGCCCCCCTCTCCCCCACCACCACGTCGGAGGTTCGAGTCCTCCCTCGTGTGTGTTGTCCACAGCGTATGTAATTTAAACTGCATGCAGACCCAGATCGTTGAACACATCACGTAACTCGCCGACTGGAATCCTTCGTGGACCACACGGCTCTGACAGTGCGCTTTGGTGTCGGGTGTAGTCTGTCGCGGCGCAACAGGCTTGGTGCTCAGACTGGAAACTCAGCTGGCCAGGCCACGTGTCCCAGAGTGCGCATCGGACATGAAAACAACGGCTGAAGAAGGGTGTGCGAATCGGAAACGGTACATCAGAAAAGGCAATGATTTCAACGTTGCGACCAATCTCAGCAGCATTAGCAAGCCTCAAGAAACGTGGAAAGATGCGAATCTCTAGCCCAACACAAAGTCCCAAGCAACAGGAAAACAGCGCAGGTGACTACTGTATATAACAAGGGCAAAAGAATGGACTTGTAAAATCACGGAGCAGTATTCCTAACTTCGGTTTGCTATATTATCCTTGAACATATTCTCAGTTCGAATATAATAAATTTTCTTGAGATTGAAAAGCTTATGCCCAAAAATATCATGATTTTAGAAAGCATTGCTTGTGCGAGACTCAGCTTGCCCTTTCCTCGCATGACTTACTGCGATTTATCGATGAAGGGCAACAGTCAGACTCCATATTTCTAGATTTCCGGAAAGCATCAGTCCCGGTGCCGCATTGCAGGCTGTTAACGATGGAACGAGCATACGGAATAAGTTCACAGATATGTGAGTCACTCGAAGACTGCAGTATGTTGTCATCGATGCCGAGTGTTCATCAGGGACAAGGCTATTTTAGGAGTGCCCCAGAAAAGTGTGACAGGACTGCTGTTGTTGTCTGTATACATAAATGATTTGGCGGACGGGGTGGGCATCAATCTGCGGTTGCTTGCTGACGATGCTGTGCAGTACGGTAACGAGTCGAAGTTGAGTGACTGTAGGGGGATACAAGACGACTTAGGCTATACTTGTAGTTAGTGTGTGGTGAATGGCAGCTAGCTGTAAATGTGGGAAAATGTAAGTTAACAGGGGTCATTAGGAAAAAGGAACCTGTAATGTTCAGATACAACATTACTAGTGAACTGCTCGACACGGCCACATCTAAATATCTGGGCGTAACGTTGCAGAACGGTGTGAAATGGAAGGAGCGTGTCAGGAATGTGGTACTGAAGGCGAATGGACGACTTAGGTTTATTGGGAGAATTTTAGGAAAATGTGATTCAGCGGTAGAGGAGAACGGATATAGGACTCTGATGCGACCCATTCTTGAGTACTGCGCGAATGTTGTCTACTACACGTAACAGTAAACAGTACTGTATGGTTGCACTCGGGATATTTCCATAGAAGCTCGCCTTACAATTTAACAATTACGTATTCCTCGTCAGAGCCACAACAGCTCACAGTTCGTAAAACTCTACAGCAGCATTGAGCAGAATTTATCTGCACTCACGCAGGTGCTCGGTACCTTGGTCCAGGGGTGCACTTGGCTCAACCACGCAGTTTAGAAAGCCCTCTGAAAGGAGAGGGAGGCCCTCAGCTGTTTCTGCTGCACCAGCAAGTGCCGAAGAGAGAGCAGCACCCAGAGGCGGACCGGCTGTCCCGTACAGAGAGGCAGTGGTGCGGAAAACGACTCAGCGCCGACAAGAAAACCAGGGAGCGGCCGCTCTCACCACTCAAAGAGTCGGCAGCAAAAGTAGTTTACGAAACAATGACATCAGAGCTCATTATCAGATGAAACGAACTGCTTTATAGTGGCACATTATTTCTATGTACACTACGATGTTACAAATGGAATAGAAAGCAGTTGTACGAACAGAACTTCAAACCAGTAATCGCTCTAGTCTACGTTTTATTAAAACGTTGGAGATTGAGAAGCACATACAGAAGTATTCTATACACAAAGACAAAAAAAAAAATTCGTCGAAATAACCTGTATAACATCAAGAAACATTTTTAGATGCAACCAATATTTGCGAAAAATCAGACGCAAAATCACCGAACAGACTACGAGATGAAAGAAGTTTCACAATATATTTATAAGGGCAAGTGAAGTAAATAATGCATACTATACACTCGAGGATTAATTAGGCACTACTGAGTAACAGTTGGTTGAAAATTTAGTAATAAAATCCTCTGTCATTGTACAAGAAACATTTACGATGTGTAAGTAGGCTGTTTATGTGTTTATATGTTGGCAGCGCTATGTGGCGCTCTGCAATACCAACTCTCACAGCATTGCGCGCACTCTGTAAGAGACTCTGTGTGGCTGGTTGGACTCGCAGTTGCAGATAAACAGCCAGCAGTGATGGAAGTTGGGTGTGAGTAGTCAGCAGTAATGGAGGTTATAAGTTAATAATTAGCAGTGTTGGAAGTTTTCAGTATTAGCGCGAGCGGACGGTCTGAATATGTTTCCGTCATGGAGATTTATTACTGATGATCATATAATTTTTTTGAACTGGTTGTCACTTGATTAAGGTAAAATCTGGTAAATACATTGTTTGCTCTTCAACAAAATCTTTCCTTTGCTAACCGCATGCCTATTAGTAGTTAGAGCCGTCAGTAGATAGAATCTTTTATTTAGCTGGCAGCATTGGTGCTTGCGGCATTGCTGTAGTTCGTGTAATGAAGATTTTCTGTGAGGTAAGTGACTTATGAAATGTATAGGTTATTGTTAGGATTTCTTCTTATTCAGGGCCATTCTATTGCATTAATTATTTGAAGTCAGGTTACCATTTTTCAGCAGTCAGATTGCGTTTGATTTCTATTTGTCCGGAATAATTCTTTACGCCAGAAATAAAACGATAAAGACAAGCAAAGTGAGAGTACGTTCAGTTTCACTCAGCAGTTTAAGCAGGCTTACTTGCATTCAGTTTCACGCAGCAATTTAAGTAAAAATATATAATTAAAGAAGTTCCACATGTAACAAACAACTGACAAATCTTACGCCAATATCATGCGATCGAAATGCTGTTCACATTCCTTGAGCCCGTATACCTTATTCATCATAGACGGACAACGCTTCGATTTATCAGTCAAACAATAAAGTGCGAATGACATGAAGCAAATGCTGCCTTATCTCGAGCCCCAGAAGTCGTATCTCTGTGTGGCAAGCAGAATGCGCATCCACTAGAGGTGAGGTACGAAGGAATTGTTTAACATTGAAGGGGGTCAATTAGACTAACTTCGATTTAATGTGCGTGCCAGTGAAGTATACTGCCATCAACAGTATTAGTTATGTTTTCTTCGAACTTAGCACACTGCCCTCAGATAAGCGGAGAATGCGAATGTCGTTCTGTTTGTAAGCGGAGATGAAGTGGTGTTGGGATGCAGTTCCAACATGGTAAATTCATTTCTGTGCGAGGAATCAGAGACGTAGCGCAAACAGGAAGGGCGAGTCAGGGTTGGAGACAGATACCAACTTGCGCCCCCTCTCCCTGGGTAAGCCAGTCGCCGGAACGGACAATGAATGTCGACCACTCTGCTGCCGGAAGCGGAAGACAAGGGACGCACGCTTGGGGTTGATTTTGATTAAAATTCACACAGGATTAATGGGGACGTAACTAATATTCGTGTAATTAAATTGAATTGCATTCGCGTATTTAATATGAGTAGATTCTGAGTACTTTATGTCCTTCACTTTGCCGTCAATTGTGACCGCTGTGCCGTGTAGGATTTGAAGTAACTTTGCATTTAATTCAACTTGTTCTCTCTCCTAGATCCCAACATTATCAGTTTCAACAGGAATGCATGTGCTAGTCTATGCAGGTTATCTCAGAATAATTATGAACTGTGTTTTATAAGATCGATGGTCTATTACCATCACATGTGTCGTTAGTAAGCTGCCAGTTCATCTCGAACAGGTGGTGAGCAATACCATATCCGGCAGATTGAGATCAACCTGCCGAGTTCGAATTGCATTAAATGTTAATAAGATTGACGGTCAAATCATTTTATGACATAATTATGGGCCTCTCTGACTTTCCATGACGGTGAGTAACGCAATAAAGCAGAATAAAATTAGAGGCGAATCCATTGCATTCGGAGACTCACGGAAAACTGCTGTCCAGATCTAAGTCTGGTATTTTTGTGGGTCCTATCGCCACTAGGAGTGTAGCCACATCTCACTAACCGTAAGTACTTCATTACCTGCGGAGCAGCGTGAGATGTAACCACTGTGTGCAATCAGAACTAGAGATTTTGGAAGCTTCTCCTCTTTTTCTGGAGTAACGTTCATTTTGGTCGGAAACCACCATTATGAGTTCCATTTTGCATAACCGTGGTAGCCATCATGGCTAATATTACTTAGATGTTGACCCTCCCTATCTTCGGTTATTAACTGTTAATGGCCTCAGATTTCAGTAACATCACACGTAGTAATTTCCACTGCACGTAGTTTACAAATATTTTAGTTGCCCGCAATCTTGTCCTTTATTTTCATTCTTCCCACTTTATCCTTGGTACTCCCGTTTAATGATTTGTAGAAGCGTGCTCTTTAGAGATCGTAAATGATCACGTGTAATTCTAATGTTCATTGCTCCTGAATCCTCAAAATTTCCTCCAATTGCGCTGCATCTCAGTATTCTGTACCTTATAAGATGAGCTGAATATTTGTTGCGCATTATTTGGATTAACAGTGACTTATGGTTGAATGCAACAATTATGTCTCATGTCTAAAGGTTATAAGAATTTATTAAAATCTCATCGGTTTCAGTATCGATCTTTTTAACGCACTAAGCTCCAGCAGCCCATCTACATGTTCCTCTTGAGAATACCAGGACCGAAGAAACAATAACTATGATATAACCAACGATATAACCAAAATTACATTGCTCTCAAGTGTTCTCTTCAAAACTGAGTCTGTACACCTTGGTAATGTTAATCCTATGTAAAGTCCTTATCCGTTCACATATCTTGGGAATCAAGTTCGAGTGTTGTATTTGAATTTCCGTACCTATTATTAACCATATTCACGAGAAGTATGCGCGTTACTTAGGAATAGACCCATGAGTTAAATTAGTTCCCAATGGCAAAGCAACAAAGGAAAGAACATAAAGAAGTGTGGGGAGACTGTGAACACTGCAAACTAAATTACCACCTAAAGTTTTCCAGTATGTGCATAGAAAAGAAGACTGGTGAAAATATTTATTTTCTCGTTGAACTACAACCGTGCGTTTTTATGTGTTTTTGTTCATTAAATGTTTGACTATTCATTATGGAAGTGGACCTTTTGATCAACATGAAATGGGAGATATGATACCGTGTGAAGAATTTGACAGAGAACTGAAAGATCTAAGTCGAAAAAAGGCCCCAGGAGTAGACCACATTCCATTACTGAGGCTACTGATAGCCTTGGGAGAGCCCATCATGACAAAACTCTAAACTCTACTATCTGGTGAGCAAGATGTACGAGACAGGGGACATACCCTCACACTTCAAGAAGAATGTAATAATTCCAATCGCAAAGATAGCAGGTGTTGGAAGGTGTAAAAATTACCGACCTATACGTTTAATAAGGCACGAATTCTGTACAGACGAGTGGAAAAACTGGTAGAAGCCTACCTCGGGGCAGATCCGTTCGGATTCCGTACAAATATTGGAACACGCGAGGCAATACTTACCCTACGATTTATCTTAGAAGTTAGACTAAGGAAAGGCAAACCTACTTTTCTAGCATTTGTAGGTTGAGATTTATTTTATTTAATCGTATGGCTAGGGCCCACCGTTAGGCACGCCGTTCGCCGGTGCCGGTCTTTCAATTTGACGCCACTTCAGCGATCAGCAGTCGATGAGGATGATAGGCTGATTATGAGGACACCCTGTCCCTGGGCGGAGAAAAATCCCCGACCCAGCTGGGGATCGAACCCGAGCCCAGAGGATTGACAATCGGTCACGCTGACCATTCAGCTACCTGGAGCGGACTGTAAGCTTAGAGAAAGCTTTTGACAATGTTCACTGGAATAATCTCTTTCAAATTCTGAGGGTGACAGGAATAAAACACAGGGAGCGAAAGGCTATTTACAATGTATACAGAAACCAGACGGCAGTTATAAGAGCAGAGGGGCATGAAAGAAAAGTAGTGTTTGAGATGGGAGTGAGACAGGGTTGTAGCCTATCTCCGATGTTATTCAATCTGTACACTCAGCAAGCAGTGAAGGAAACGAATGGAAAATTCAGTGTAGGAATTAAGATCCATCGAGAAGGAATGAAAACTTTGAGGTTTGCCGATGACATTGTAATTCTGTCAGAGACAGCAAAGGACCTGGAAGAGCTGTCGAATGGAATGGACAGTGTCTTGAAAGGAGGATATAAGATGAACATAAACGAAAACAAAACTAGGATAATAGAATGTAGTTGCATTAAATCGGGTAGTGCTGATGGTATTAGTTTAGGAAATGAGACACTTACAGAAGTAGATGGGTTTTGAAATTTGGGGAGCAAATTAACTGAAAGGATATAAAATGTAGATTGGCAAATACAAGGAAGGCGTTTCTGCAGAAGAGAAATTTGTTATCGTCGAGTTTACATAGAAGCGTTAGGAAGTCCTTTCTGAAAGTATTTGCGTGGAGTGTAGCCATGTATGGAAGTGAAACATGGACGATAAATATTTTAGACAAGAAGAAAATAGAAGCTTTTGAGATGTGGTGCTACAGAATTATGTAGCTGATGCTTTATCACGGTTGCCTGAGAGTATGAACAACGTACCAAGGGAATATAATGAAGATGGCAAATTTCATGTAAGATATATTAAGGAGGTTCCAGGTAGAAAAAGAATTGAGCAAATTTGTAAAAGTATGAGGTTCCACCAGAATGAGGATGAAATTTGGAAATCAGCGAAAGTTAATTTTAGTAACCCGAATTATCCACAAATCTGTAGATTTTACAAGATATTTAATGGAATTTTATACAGGAGAAAGAATACCAGCACTGAAGAATGGAAGGTGTGTTGACCTAGGCAATTTGAGACTGAAGTAATTCATTATTTTCATCTTGCCTTAGGGCATTGTGGTCCCAAGAAGTGTATTGAAAAATTAACTGATGTGGTTGTGATTAATGTAGGTGCTACTAAGAAAATTACTGAGAGAATAAGATCTTGTGATGTATGTCAGAGGGCAAAAGTAACAAACAAACAAAATCAAGGTTTCATGCAGAATACCGTACCAGAGGACACATTAGAATTACTGTCAGTGGATTTGTATGGTCCTTTACCTAAAACCTCAGGTAATTGGTCTTACATTGTTGTAGTATTGGAAGTGTTCTCCAAATTTATTAAATTATATCCAATCAGGAAAGCCACTGCTAAAGCAGTCTTCAGCAAGATGACTGAGTATTTTAACACCATTGGTAAACCTAAAGCAGTTTTGTCTGATAATGGACCACAGTTTACCTCAAAAATCTGGAAGGAAGGTATGAAGCAACATGGTGTTCAAGTTAAATATATTTCAGCTTACCACCCGGCTAGTAACCCTGTCGAAAGATATATGCGTGAATTAGGAAGGTTAGGTAGAACCTACTGTCACCACAACCATAAGGCTTGGGGCAGATTTGTAAATGACTTTGAAAAGACCATGAACACCTTATACCATGAAACCACAGGTTTTACCCCTGAAGAAATTCTGTTGGACCGTAAAAGTAAAAGTATTATTGAAGAGATCTTGCAATTCCCCCCTATTGTAGGAATTAACCTGCATGAGAAAAAAGAGTTAGTTAAGAAAAGGATGAAAGAGAAAGTGGCCGCTAGATCTAAAAGGCATGACAATAACCTCAAAACAACTAAATTTAAACTTGGAGATTATGTTTTAGTGAAGACCCATGAAAAATCTAGTGAAATTAATAATGAAATTTCTAAATTCAAATACATTTACAATGGGCCTTTTGAAGTGCAAGAACTCCACATGCAAATGCTTATTTTCTTGTGTACCCTAGGTCAAGGAAGCCTTTGGGAGTTAGAAATATAGTTGACCTGAAAAAGTATGTCCACAGAAACCAATGATGAATGAAATGTACAACCCTCAGGGGGCAATGCACTCTTTGCATTGTCAGGTGCCTGACGAGCACCAGGGACCCGAGTCGTTGCTAGCACTACTTCCGTTTCTTTTCGTGCTGCCAACCTTCCTCTTCATCATTCAGAACTTTTACTATCTTCATTCCTTCTTCTCTATCAGAATAGAGTGAAAAGTGTAGAAATAATGTAAGATACTCTGTATTGTGTGTGGATAAATAATATGGGTACACTAGAAAATAACCAAGAATAATGAAAGTATGGTGGGTATTGTTAAAGAGAAAATGTAATGGAAAAGTAATTGGAAAGAGAAATATGGATGAGAAAAGGTAAGAATATTGAAAAGAAAAGGTAAATGAATGCCATAATGTAATTAAATGTAAATGTTTTTGAAAAAGAAAGGGGCAAATATGGTGTTGAAAAACTGTATATGTATTTAAAACTGAGGAGATGAACCTGGCTAAGGTATGTGAAATAGGTGTGTGAGGTATGTGTTTAGTGCCATAAAAGGGTTGGCAGAAATCACTTGCAATAGGATATGAAACTATTGTCCTGATCTTGATGTATGTAATGACCTAACTGTGTGTGGAAAAGCAATGACAAATGAGTCGTAAAAATACTTTATCCTAACTTGATCCTGAATATGACATTTAATTTTTTTCTCGATTAATGTATATGTTACCCGATTGTGTCATTTGAATAGAAATGATTTTGTTGCCAGTGTCTAATTGCTGTTTCAAAGTTGCAGGGTTTATGTTTTATACCATTAATGCAAATTTTACCAAAGATGTGACATAATGATGAAAAAGCTTAAAGATGGTGACAATAAACCGCTCAAAAATATGTTGTTGGGCAGCAAAGCATGACAAAAGAATAAGAATGCTGTGGTCCTGAAGTTACAGACTACAAAATACGCTATGTGAGCAGTAGCCAAAAGACTTGCCGTTGTGGGGCAAGAAGTTGATAAGTGGTCACGAACTGCCAAACCTAGAGGATCGGGCAGTGTGCCAATTTAAAAATGTGTTTTTTTTTAGTGTTCTTTATCTAAATTGTGTATTTGTGCCTAAATGTGTATGTAAAAAGACTGCTAAACCAATAATGGGCAGAATGTGTAACATGGACTGCTAGTGCTGAGGCAAGCAGTGAATTAAGTTAGGTTTTTTGAGTAATATGTTATGAACTGACTATTCTTATTGAAGTCAGTGAAAAGTTATTATAAAATATATATACAACTTATTTAAATGGATGTAGATGTTTTTGAGACTAAGTTTTCTTGGATAACTTGAAGTTTTGGACTGCCTTGTTTTAAAAATACAGCAGTGACGATTAAAGATAGGATCTGAATATGTTAGTGTGTTTATATGCAACAAATATTTTGGACTGCTATTAATGAAGAGCAGCTTTATTTTGAAACATCCTTGCAAAGTTACTTTTGTATTTATAGAGTCAGTTGAAAAAAAAAAAAGGTTTCCATAGTTGTTTGTGTAAATATTTGTACATATGTGGATGCAAACTGATATTTTCAATATTTCATTAATTGCTGAACCTTGTAAAATGTACTGTGATAATTAATATGCTTGTGTGTCTGTGAAATTTTATATTCCTCTAAAATTATTGAGAGACAAACTTCTGTTTTGCTAAGTTAAAATGTTTTGTGTTGTTGTATATGTGTATTTTCTTTATTTTATTTGAAGGCTATACCACATTCTACTAATATACAGATTAATTTTGTACTGATTGCCTATTAATTGAACTGTGTGTGTATGAAATGAAGATGCTTAAAGATATTTTGTGTAATGACGAAAATTAGTTTCCTTCAACCAGTGCGAAATTGAAAATTGCTTTAGATGTCTTATTTTGAAAATCTTTTGGAAGAAATGTATGCAATTTCTTAGTGTATATACTATATGTTTGTAATGTGTGTTTTTTTTCTCCCAACTGAAGTTGGATGGAATAATTTTTTTTTTTTTTTGCAGCCAGCACCACTTAGGTGTTATAGATGTTTCCTTGAAGTATCCCTTATAGAAAACTTCAACGAAACATGGGGCATGTGTAACACCACAGCTCTTATGCTGTATGGATTTATTTTGCTTTTGCTTTATTTAATGTCACATTGTTGATCGTCTGTGAATGTGTTTAAATCGATAACATAAAATTGTGTACTCTTTTCTTTATATAAACTTTGAAGTCATGTTTTGATTCTATGCAAAGTAGTGTATCTGTAATTTAAAGTTCTTTGTCCCATTTGGAGGGAGCAGAACTTATTGTATATAATTGTAATTTTGTGTGAATAATTTCTTGTAGAAGTGTCAATATGTGAAAATGTTCTGTTTTATTTAATGTATTTGTTTGCTGTTATGTAAATTGCTGATCCTCACTTAGGGTTCTTAGTTAGTTTGTATGTAAATGGTGTAGTGGTTCCCCTCTGGAACGGGATGTGTAGCGCGCGCAAATTGTGGTTGGCATAGGTGGAAAAGGTGGAACTGATAGTCAGTCGGAGACGAGCCAGCAGTCGGGGAAGAGCAGTCAGTCGGGGACGAGCCACGAGTCGGATGAGCCACGAGTTCGTGCACTGCTAGTATAAAGGTGCATACTGTGATGATTCAGAGAGAGGCTTTTCCTGCTTCTTTCCAATGCCTCGGATGGGTGGATAAATAGCTGGAACTATTCTGGAATTTGTATTTATCATCGCCACCAAGAAATGACAGAGTCCAGCAATTCTACCTGCAATTCCACCTACCAACATGCAGTTGCCACCACGTTGCGCAATCACTGTAACGTAATACTATATTGATGTACAGTGAAGGATCAGCCTAATGGATGTGTTAGTGTGCTGAAATATAAGGTAATTCATATCGGAATTTATTTACCTACCTTGATTTTACTCCTCATCATAACACCTCTGAGGGTCCTCTCCGTTTGAAGTAAAGTGTTTACTGAGTGTCCTTACTGAAAGTACATTGAAGCCTAGAGCTCTGTTAAATAATGCCTCTTGAACTTATTAAAGAGAAAGTTAAAGTCAATGATAATTGCTGAAAACAATTTTCCTAGTAAAACTGCTTATCAAAGTACTGTTGCTAACGGTAAAATTAAAAGTCCTTAAGTAAAGTAAATGAACACATTGTTGCTTGTAGTAAATTCTAAAAGGAGAGTCAGTTTCTTGCAATTTTGTCAACATTGTGTTTCGTTGTAGTAAAAGTGAGAAAGCTCCAGTTGTGAAACGTTACATTCTCATGTTTGCCAAGTGTTTGTCTCTCTTGTGTGCATATTAACAGTATAAAGACCACTCAGTTTGTGTAAACCCTGAAAGTGATAGTGTTTTTCTGTACATGTTATAATTTTGAAAATAGTTCCTGCTGCTCTAACTGTTAGCTTCAATCTTAAAACATATGTGTGTTAGAGTTCATTGCACTCGCGTGTTGCTAAGTCTAGGTTGTGTCTGTCGTGTTGTCCATTATAGTTACTTATACCTACTTTCATAAACGAGAATGTTAATCTTTCTCTTGCCTAATTAGGCTGGCGACCGTTTCCCTTATTCTATAAACAGTATAGCTAGGCAAAATTTTGTTTGTCACTATTCCAATATTAATGTAATTCTGACTTTCATTTCCGATAAGCCACTTCCATTA